>NC_062192.1:4312081-4377081 GCF_912470025.1 Vespa velutina | reverse complement strand
TATATATAAGATATAAGATATACATATATACATATATACTTATCTTATGTATATCTCGAATTTTATCTTTTAAACAAAAGAATAGACATATAATGAATGAATGGCCATTGTACAATATCCGATAGAATCGATGGACGAATTGAATAGTCCGTAAGATCTAATAGACAAATCAGTCAAAGACATTACGGTCGCTGGTAGTCGTAACGCAGAAACACGAAAAGGAGTCATCTTTCTTCTTGTAGACGAAAAAGAGAGAGAGGAGGGGAGAATAGAAGGAAAGAAAGTAACGTTCACGAATACGTCCATGTTGAAGTCTTACGTACCTTTGCTCCTAGGTCGTTTCTCTTTCGCATAGATCTAGAAAACCCGAACTGTTACTTCTGCCACAAGGACTGTAACGTGACCGGCTACAGACGTGAATGGCCTTTACCAAACAGTCGCTCGTAACTCGCAAACAGATAAAGGACATCTTTTATTCCTCGTCCTTGACTGTTCTTTAGAACATTCTTCCACCATTTGGTCACCTTATTCCATTCCTTCTACCAACCCCTTCTATTTCATCCTATTTTCAACGTTCGTTCGTACATTCCTAACAAATTGTTCGATGTCACCATCGAGAAAACCTGTTTCAAAGAGTAGTTGGTAAAAAATGATCGATACTATTCGAGTTACCCATCTTATCACCAAGTCATCCGTGACTTTTCATTACTCTTTTCATTTCATCCTTTCCATTCTCCCTCATCCTTCCAACAACATTTTATTTCTTCTTTTTCATACAAATTTTCATACGTTGTTGTGACAATTGAAAATTCAAACGGAGAAATCCTCTGGGAAAGCGATACGTTTTCTATAACATATTCAACTGGTAAGTGTAACAACGAAAAGTCGTAAACACAGACGCGACTTGAATGTCGAAAGAAAGAAAAAGAAAGGAATTGTATATCTGTGAGAATGAGAAAAGGAAAGATAGAGTAACTCTATAAACCGCTTTTTATTAGCTCTTTTTGCCAATATATTTTTTACCGTAAACTCGAACGTACCAGCCCAAGCAGTATTTACGAAGACTTCAGGCGATCATCTCGCTCACACATGCGAGGTTCTCATCGGTGCTTTTCTTTGACCTCCAACCATTTACCACTTTGGACGGACTCTCCGCTTCCGCGACACATACATAAAGTATACTTTATCGATGTAGTTTGTATGTACATACGTACGTACAGTTATTATACACTGTGACCCATATAAACATTTTCATTTAAATCGTTTCAAACATATCTATTGATATTTTCGCGGATTTGATTTCTTTGCAAAAAAAAAGAAAAAAAAAAATTATTTTCTTTTTTCTCTACGAAATATCGGATTTATTCAAAATGATTGAATTACGCAATAATTTATACTTCGTCCTATTTAAAAGTGTGCGTGAATTATTTTTTGTTAATTGGAAAATTCTATACGATTTTTTGCTCGTTAAAGAATCACTACATAAATGTATTGTTTAATGTAAAAAAAACCAAAAAAAAAAAACCAAAAAAAAAACAAAAAAAAAAAAAACGAGTGTAATTTAAAATCAACTCTAATAATTCTCTAATAATTCCGATTAAAACATTTATAATGCTTTATGTGAACCACCCTGTAGAGTTATATACGCCGTGGTATTCTACGGTCGATTAAATATCGAATGAAATATAGTAGGAAGATTTAATCGATTCCCCCCGCCCCTACTTTCTATTATTATTTTTATCTTGGCCGACGTCGCCTTAACAAACAATCTATAGAGATCCAATTTTATATTTTCTTCCTTTCTAGCTTTTTCTCTACTATCGCAGCCGTATCACGCGTGGTATCCCTTTGTGCCGAAATATAGGAAGCGGAGAATGAACAAGAAAAAAAAAAAAGAGAGAGAGAGAGAGAGAGAAGAAAAAAAACAAAGAAGAAAAACAAGGAAAAATGGAACAAAATTCCTTTGATCATTTCCTACGCCAGTAAAGGCGCGCATACGAATTTTCTAGGAACGTAGAAAGAAAAGAGAACATTTTCTCGCCTCTTCGCCACCTGCGTCTCACTTTCTTCATCTTTCTATCCATCCATTTATCTATCTTTATTTTTCCTCTTTATTTTTTTCTCTTTTCTTTTTTTTCTTTTTTTCTTTTTTGTTTTTCTTTTCTTTACCCCTTCATAACAAATTCTAGAAAAAAAAAAAAAAAAAAAAAAAAAAAAAAAAAATCATGAAAAAAAAAAAAAAACAAAAAAATGCTCAACGTTATTCGAAAATATCCACCTCGTCTAAGAAATGATATGCATTCTCGTACATATATACGTACATAAGTAAATATATACATATATACATACATATATACATAAACGAATTTACAGCTACGTATACATACGTACGTTATTCCGTCGTTTCTTATTTAACATCATTCTCTAGGTTAGCTCGAGGGTTGAGTATCAAATGAAAACAAGACGATAGATAGGAATTTCGTAGTTTCAACAAAAAGAAAGGAAAGCGGTGCATTCCCTCGTTTCCTTTACCACCACATTGTTCTCTATTGTTTCATTCGACCGTACGGCCCTGCGAGAGATCTTTTCCTCCTCCTTTTCCCTTTTTCTTTTTTTTTCTTTTTTTTTCTTTTTTTTTTTTTTTTTTTACCCAAAGAACCACCTATCAGGATATTTCACCTTCTACGCCGTCCTCGGCTATTAAACAAAAAGGAAAATATAAAAACTGTTAAAGCATTAAACCGCTGCCATTAAGACGACGTTTAATGAAATCTGAAGGTTCGATATTTACTAGAGGGTCGAATAAATTAATAAGGGATAAATGAAAGAGGATAAATTGATACCCTTAGGATTATATTCACACTCCCAACAAATTTCAATAGGAAGCGTTTCTTTCAAGAAAAGAAAAAAAAAAAAAAAAGAGAAAAAAAAATAATTCATATATCTAACTATTAAAAAGTAAAAAAGAAAAAGGAAAGAAACATAAAGATAATGTAAGAGGATCGATATTTAAAATATGAATGTGTAACAATGTAAGAATGTACTATATAGGTGTAATAATGTAATACTATATGAGAGCGTCATAGTTCTTTACATTCTCTTCATTCTCGCTTAGGCATTTAAATCGATAGCTAGAAGCGATTTAAATTCGTCAGACGTCTTCCTTATTCTCTCTTTAATGTGATTAGACGGAACGTTCAGAAAGAGAGAAAGAGAAAAAGAGAGAGAAAGAAAGAGAGAGAGAGAGAGAGAGAGAGAGAGAGAGAGAGAGAAAGAAAATAGATAGAAGGAATCGAATAAGAAGGATCGCATTATACGAATATATATATATATATATTTATCTATTAAAATTTATTTTCTATTTTATCTTCATTATATTAACTCAGTATCGTTTTTATAGCAATATATCGTTGAATTTTGCAGTCACGTAGCTTCATGGCCATTTTTTTCAAAAGTGACAAAGTTAAACTATTAAAGTAAATATATGAGTGCGAAGCATGCATTCTATACATACCTATCTCCATCGGTGTTGGAAATTTATTGGACGTATTGGTCTCGACGCATTTTATTTCCCTCACTCCCTGTAGGTACCACCCGTTTGATTACAAGAGTGCGTCGTCACGCAACGTTTATCGGTGCGGCTTTCGATGTTAAAAACTCGAAAGAACGAGCGTGCTTTATAATTATCGTTCGTTCAGGATCGACCGGTCCGGCAGTAAAAAAAAAAAAAAAAAAAAAAGAAAGAACGAAAAAAAGAACAAAATGAAACAGTGAACTGGAGGGAACCTTTCGAAAATGTGCTGCAATAGGTAATTAATGCTCGCACTTAAAAACAGCGTTGAAAGATTAACTTAGTGTGGAAAACGACATACGTAATCGAATGTAAAATATACAATCCGATCACGAAAATATTTTTTCTGAACATCATGAAACATTTTAATTGGCTATTATGTATATATGAAGTCATATACATAAAACATATCGAAAATAACGAAAGAATTCAGAATAGGTTATAAACTTTTATTATTTTTCCTTTTATTGTTCATATTTCTCTTATAATTTTCTTCATATAATATAATATTATATTATACGTAAAGTTTATATTTTATTTATATTCATTTATGATTATTATTATATTATTGAAAAAGATCTTTGTCGAATTTTTCATTTCAAAAAGTTTATTGAAACTTGATCCTAATCAAATAAAATTTATTAAAAGTATATACATATATTCGATCTATAATGAATTATAATACACGTCCAAAAAGACATGCGGATAAGTGTGCGTGAGTCTGTAAACAAATCGAACTTTTCCGTTCGAGCGATCAAGCGTACAAATAACGGTACAAGATACTCCTAATATAGCGTGAGTGATGAAAAAAGAAAAAGTATGCCATTAAATATGAGTATATGATCGGAAAAAGCTTTTACTCTTCAAACAATATAATAGTATTACTAATATGAATAACAA
This sequence comes from Vespa velutina, assembly GCF_912470025.1. Classification (NCBI taxonomy): domain Eukaryota; kingdom Metazoa; phylum Arthropoda; class Insecta; order Hymenoptera; family Vespidae; genus Vespa; species Vespa velutina. The sequence continues at coordinate 4,372,610 of NC_062192.1, read as the reverse complement.
TGTGTACATATAGATGATTAAATGTGAAAGAAATCTTTATCGATTAAATCAAACGTGAGATAATAAAAGATTAGATCATCAAACAACGAAATTTGTAAATTGATTACATGCATTGTTTATTTATATTAAATTTTCATACAGATTACATAAAGAGCCTTTCAATAAACGCACACTAAAATAACATCATACGATAACCTTTATTTTACTAACGATTAAACGAAAGTACCAATTAACCGCGTAATTAGAAACATAATAGGTCAATTTTATCGATAAATAAAAATAAAAAAAAAATAAAAAATATATAAAAAAAACCATATATATATATATATATTAGAGGAACATTAGAGGAATATATATATATATATTTCATATATACATATTTCATATATATCATATATACATATTTTATATATATATATACATATGTATATTTCTTTTTCTCTTCGTACCATTTCGTAGAAAACTCGTAATAACGTGAGCATCTCTTCGTGGTATCGAAATCTGATACCGTAAAAGAGATATCGTTCTCATCATTTATGACACTCTCAACGATACGATTCCGTTTCGAACGTCTCGTCTCGTTTCGTCTCGTCTCGTCTCGTCTCCTCTCGATTCTTAGGTATTTGTATGTCGCGATATTCATATTTGAGAGCTGAGATACTTGTTGGCCTTCTACGTTGTAAGAAAGGGAAAGAAAAAAGAAAGAGAAATAGAGAGAGAGAGAGAGAGAGAGACAAAGAGAGAAAGAGAGAGAGAGAGAGAGAGAGAGAAAGAAAAGAAAAATAGTACGGGCTGCTCCATCGAAAGCATTTATGAAATTGCTCGACGGTATTGATTCTCACGAAATCGTTGGAACAGTCATCCCCGTTCTACCCTTACTCTCCTTCACCGCTTCAACTTATTCCTTTTCTTTTTTTTTTTCTTGCTCTTGTTCCTGCTCCCTTTCACTCCCTCTGCGCACTTCGTCTTTTGGCTCACGTGCGATTCATTTCCCTGGGCGGCACGGCTAAAATTGTAAACGAAACGACGGAATCTCGTGACCTCACTTTCGTGCGGAACATCGATCGTGGCGAGTCGAGCACGACCGTCCCTTCGACGATTTTCGTTCATAGAAAGTACCTTCGGTACTTTCGTTGCCTCCGTGTAATTTTTCTCTTACATGTTTTTCCTTCATTTTCTTTTTTCTTTTTTTTTTCCCCCTTTCCAGAAATATCAATATTTCGAAGAGAATCCACGATAACATTTTACATTTTCTCAAAAATTTTCGTCACGTTGTCAAATCCACCAAAGCCGAGAGATTATTCCCATCTTTTAAAGCTTTCGAATACATCGAAAAAAAAAAAAAAAAAAGAAAAAAAAAAGGTTGGAAGGAAACGAGCGAGTGAAAATGTGCGAATGCATCGGAGTCTAATTCGTCTGGCGACTAACTCGCGGTGCTAAAGGAGAAGAATAAAAAATTGCAACGATTATAACGCTCGGACTCAACAGGCACGAAACTCGAAAGCTCGCTCGCTCGAGTGGAAGCTGCGGAAACGTTTTTCCACTTGAGCAACGTACAATGCTCGGAACGTACGTACCTACTTATAGTATATATATATATATATATATATATATATATATATATATATATATAATCTATGCTTATACAGAGGGTATATATATATATATTTCATTAATAAAATGTTGAAATTCAGAAATATGATTGATTAATTCTTAAGAAGAAGAAAAAAAAGATATTTCGTTTGGACATAGATTTACATTCAATGACTTCTATGAAATCTCTAATCGAGATTTATTTCCAAAATCATAATCATTAAATATAAAATTATCGAAAGATTCTGATGTACATTATATATATATATATATATATATATATATATATATATATATATATGTGTGTGTTATTCGTATATATATATGAAGAAAGGAAATGGACGAAGCATCAACGTGCTTCGTAACGAACGAACATAATCCTCTTCTTTGCAGATCCGGATCGAGCGTTGGATACAGATTAGGAAAATAACTGGAGGTTCAACGATATATATTGGCAATAAAACCATGTTCCTGGATCGGGTCAAGATAAATTACTGCTGGATGGAGAAGCAGAAGCCGATACACGTCGCTATCGAAGTTACCATCGTAGCTCCATAGTCTTTCGCGATTATGCGATCGACATACCATTTATTTCGATACATATGACATCGTGTATCTTCTATACGACTCCTCGCTTTTAAACTCGCATCTACGGATTTCCATTAAAATACGCTATACCTATGTATTCACGTACGTGTTCCCGGAATAGAAATAGCTCTCTGTTCTATCTCGGGCCAAAATGACGATGTAAAAAAAAAAAGGGGAAAAAAAAAAAAAAGAAAAAAAAAAAGAAACAAAAAAGAAGAAAAAAGAAAAATTGCGATCACGTGTGTACGACTAAAAATATAAATAACAAGAAACACAATTACTGTATAGGTATCGAATAAAACGAACGTGGTTAGAAAAAGAAATAACCATATAATATATAGATTGCTTCGAATGAATAAAAAATGTTAATATTTTTCTATTCATTTTATATTATATATTAACGTATTCAAACGATGTTAATGATAAAAGCGAAATGTTCTATTTAGGAAGTTTTATTTATAAAAAAAAAAAGAAAAAAAAAAAATGAGGCACCAGATACGACCATATATGAGATCGACAATTTATTCACGTTGTTGACGGATGGTCGACGTCGAGCAACGTAAGATAACAGACCGGCACGATCACGTTCGTTATCGTTCACGGCGTGTACACTTCACCGAGCCAATTAATACTGCGAATTAACGTTGATTAATGAGATCGGGCAAGCCTGTGCCGCTGATGACGCCGTTGATGACGCTACCGCCTCTTCTCTTTTCCCCCGTGATGATGACAAACCGACAAAATAAACCACTATTTGATGAGCAAATGCACGTTGATCGTACCGACAAGCTGCTTTGGCTTAACTTTCGGTTTCGACTTTGTTTACGCGCATTGTATCCTTTTCAAGCTCGCTAATCCGTCGACACGAGCCGCTATTAATGAGAATCATGCTAGCTCCGGCCTAATACCATCGAATTAACGGAAAATTCTATACCTTTATAACACTCGCGATATACTCGAGCCCTCTCATTCTCCCGATTGGCTACATCGAACAAGTTACGTGGCTCATAATCCACATTAATCGCCGACATATTTGAAGCTTTCTTCTATAAATTCGTCGAGATACAATTTGATAAGTTTTACGATTGGTTCTTTCTCTTTATAAAAATTTCGAATTGTTATAGAAATGTTTTCAACATGTTACTAGTATAATTTACATTTCTCTCCTACCACCCATTCTCCCTACTTCTGTTTTTTACTTTGCCATTAGTATTATTCGTCCTATGATTTCGAGTATCTCCATTGACCCAGTTCTATTATTAGCCGTAAAAGCTATTCTGAATCTACATTTGATTTAAGATACGTTTATAACAAACTGACTATGTTATTGTCGAGTTTTATTCGATAATAACTAAATCATTTGCGAAATAATACATTGAAAGAAAATTCAAATAATATAAAATTTACAAATACACGTAGAAAGGATTTGTTTTATCTGACTGTATAGGATATCCATTGATTCGTGCGTCGACTAAACTGGCGAGAAAAAGAAATCGAATATTTCGAATCGACCTATGTATCGACGCGGTATATATACACTTGCGAGAGCTTTATTGCAAGAGTATCAAGTATCATACTTGACACACGAAGAGTTTTTCTATCATTTTCAAGCCGTAAACACTGCAGTAGCCTACTACGAAGATTGTTCTTTGTATCGATTACGATCATCAATTTCACCGTAATAAAATATTTTTGTCTACTCCTAGATATATATATATATATGTGTATATATATATATATGTAACTATAATATATTTATATACGTTTGAATATTTCGATTTATTCCGACGTATCAAATTCATTATATGTATTTAACAAAAGTATCCCCTAGAAACCAGCTCTTGCTTCTTAATGACTTTTCTTTCTCTCTCTTGCTTTCTCTCTCTCTCTCTCTCTCTCTTACTCTTGCTCTTTCTTACAATAGTAACTTCGATCATCGAACTTCGTTAAACTTCTCGAGAAAGTGCACAAAGGTGATCACACGAAACGATCCTAACTCGAATCCTCTTTTCATCGAGATTTCGCATCAACATTGTATGAAGAACTACTACTATATGATTGAAGCATAGTAACTCGTACGGAAAAATGATATTATTCTTTTTGAACAAAAAAAATTCGTATATCGATTTTTTTCTGAACATATTATCATAATTAATAAATGATTTGTTATCTGAATAAATTTATATAGATTAAAAGTGATCCTCGAACAACGTGTATAACAATACGTTTCCATAGAAATTCAATTTTATATAAATCGCTTTGTGCAAGATTCAGAGATTTAATTGAAGAAACGAGATTAGATGTAAAAATTCTTTCTTTTTTTTTTTTTTTTTTTTTTTTTTTTTTTTTTTTTATAAAAGATATTGACCTGATAAGGAGGAATATAATTTTATCTAATTATTTTAATAATTCATATAAATCATCATGGAATAAGTGATAGTACATAAATGATATATAAAAATCTTAGAATTTTTATAACTCATTCTATGTTCGCGATAATAATCGAATTAAATCGCAGATCGAATTCGTCCAACGATGTAATCCTTATGAAATTTTTTATGTAACGAGACAGTTCGATCCGATTCTATATTCTCGACGTCGATGCGAATAAGCGCGAATGGCTCGCTTATATGCAAGGGATTTAAATTCGATCGCGTGTCGTCGGAATGACTGCATTAAAGTGCTCGATGGCAGTTCACCAGTAATGCCATCGAATTAGCGTCGCATTAACGAATACGAAAGAGAGAAAGAGAGAGAGAGAGAGAGAGAGAAAGAATGACTGGGAGCGAGCGTACATTTTCATTTACGCATTCACATAAAAATGATTAAACGTGTTAGCTAGACGACATCTTAAAGACTCTTCGACTTCTTCGTTCTTGCATTTATGGATTCCGCGAAGATGCGACGTACTAATTAAAGCGAAAGTCGAATAAGGTGACTCGAGTGCGACTCGGTCATCGATCGACTTTTGAATGCCATACCAAGTATACAGGGCGTTCAATAACTTAATGGAAGAATTTCATTTGAGAAAAATAATGTAAAAAGTTTGTACGGATCTAAATATCCTATGCATAAATTTTCTAAAATTTGTCAATAACGTATAATACAAATTAACTTAAGAAATGAATTAATGAATGATTTAAATATAAATATGTTTGTCATATATTATGAAATATCCTGTATACGGGTATAACATTGGGAAATGAAACATCTAAAAAGAAAGAAAAGGTAAAGGAATTTTAGGAAAGTATAAAAAAATATTATAGAGTATAATATGTCGATATGTAAAAATATAAATTGTAAGGACATATTGGAGATCGAGCGGCGAGTTTCAATTCGACAGTCGACTTCCATCGAAATAACTGGCATTTCTTGTGGAAAGGCAAGCCCTTAAGCTTTTCCTTGCGTGCTAACATTAACGGGCCACCTTGTGGCGTGTAAACTCGCAGTTTTCCCCTTCCTCTTTCAGCTCCACCTCCTCGTCATCGTCGTCGTCGCCGTCGTTGTCGTCGTTGTCGTTGTCGTTGTCGTTGTCGTTGTCGTTGTCGTTGTCGTTGTCGTTGTCGTTGTCGTAAGAAGACGACGGCGGCCTCAAGACGGCAGTAAACGGTCGACTACGTTAGGCCAACGATTGGTTAGGCGAGAAGCCTACGACTAAAGAGACGTGTAGTAGTGATGCTAACGAATAAGAGAGTGAAAGAGAGAGAGAGAGAGAGAGAGAGAGAGAAAGGGTTAACTTGGCTAGCCTTCGAAGAACGCAAGACCAAGCACGAGAATCGAGCAGCCAAGCAAAGAACGAAGGAAAGCACCGAACGATTAGATCTTTGCCAAGAGAGTCCAAGAGTTGGAAGGGTAGGCCCTTTTTCGCGATAAGGCCTACGAACGCGCTCGTTCACCACGGAGCTTTCGTGTCAAACAACCCCTGCACCGACTCGATCCTTACCCTCTTTCCTTCCTCCTTTTTTCTTCCCTTTCATCTTGCTACCGTTGCACCTTCGCTGCAGTGAATAAGAATATGCGACTCTCGTCAAGGCCTTCGATCGGAATTACCCTCTCCTTCTTTTTTCTCTCTCTCTCTTTTTCTCCCTCTCCTTCTCTCTCTCTCTCTCTCTCTCTCTCTCTCTTTTTCTCTTCCCCTTCCATTCGTTCCTTTTCGTTCGCCTCACGACGACGTGACATCGTTCAACGCCTTCCACCTTTCTTCCACCTTTGAGTCGCCGTTCGTGCTTCTTTCGTCTAGGAGTGCCGTCTGGAATTCATCAAATTCTCGAAAAATTCCAAGGAGAGAGTAACTTCGACCTTTCCGAAGATATTATTAATCCATATCACGTTGACTCGCATACATAAAAATGAAGGATAGATATACAATATTTCGTTATAAGATCTCGTCGTTTCCCTTTAAATTAAAATTATATTTTTAAATATTATATGCACTTTCGTAGATCGTCAAATTGGCTTGGAGTTAAATGGTTAATAGGAAGTCAGAAAGATTGATCGTATGAACTACAATTTCATATATTCGCTCTAAAAATAAACGATTAATTAGCAAATGCATATAAGTATTATGAAATTCTATCCAATTGAATGATCGAATAAATTGAATCAATTTAATGACGTGATTTGTTCCCAGAGTATACCAATTAACTCAAATTAATAGTGAATGAAAAAGGGGCAAAAAAAAAAAAAAAGAAAGAAGGAAAGAATATATCGAATGAACGGTATTAACTAAATTAAATTAAAGGTAGCATCAAAATGATGATATTCACATCAATGATTTCTACTTACCGATCGTATATTAATGAATCGGCTAAATTATAAACTATTTAAAATATTATCTAGACTTACCTAAATAATATTTCGTGAAAACGTCGCGAATGATAAAATGTATGTAGGTGAAATAGCTCGCGGGCTCGACTACCGAGCAAATCGTTAAGATCGCAAGGGGAGAAGAACTTTAAAAATATTTCATCGGACGTACGCTCGAGGATTTATAGGTCTAAATCGCTCCTACTCCGACCGTTCTATGATTTATTATTCACGAACACTCGAAACGTTTACCGATTTTACTCTACCTGAGAGAAACTTTACGAATCTCGAGTAGTTTTTACCGTTTGCCGTCTGAGACTCACGATTAAGTCCTTGTCCAGTCTCTTTTTTCTTCTTCTTTCTCCCTTTCTCTCAGCCCTGGAGAATCTTTGATTTATCGTTCGAAATATGAAAAGTCGAAGGTACTCTCACCGTTTTAGGATTGGTACGCGATGGTCACGAATTTCGCGCGAGATAGATAGCATTTGATTACGTAGCAGTAGTAGAAGCAGGAGCAGGAGCAGCAGCAGCAGTAGGAGCAGCAGAAGTAGCAGAAGCAGCAGCAGGCAGACAGGCACTCGCACAGATTGCAACGATGCGAATGCATCGAGAATGCTTAATCGCATATCCACCGTTTCATGTACGTTTACTTGCCAATCTTCCGACCGCTCTACCGGATGTGCTTGTGTCTTTGCAGGTGAATGCAAACGATGTTCACGCGTCGGCGGACGCCCAGCGCAAACATAACTCAACGCTACAGTATACGGATTTACGTGATCACCGGATAGCGGTCCAGAAAATGATCGCTTTACGCTATACTATGTCCGAGGAATTCGATGCTTTTCCCATGGAAAATTTCTCTTCTATTTGAAAATAGTCGGGTGTAATTTATTTACGGGAATTTTATTCGTAAGCCCTAACGAATCTCTTTATATGGTCGTTCGTATCGACGTTAAAAATGTGCTTTAATCTAAATACGTTTACATAAAATACAAAAATTCGATATTACTCCGGAAATATTTTTATCCGAAAATATATTAGAGACGTTAAAAATGAAAATTTTATTTCTTTCACCGACGTTACGATAAAAGACGAATGGCCAACGTCGTTGCCTCGACTTTGTGAACGCTGAAACATTTTCGCGTGCGTGCTTTCGAGACTCGTACATGTCCACGGGGCGAAACTTTATGTCGTGTACCAACGAGAAACTCCAAATCAAGGTAGACTTTCTTACTTCCTTTTTCTCTCTCTCTCTCTCTCTCTCTCTCTCTTTCTCTGTCTGTCTCTCTCTCTCTCTCTCTTTCTCTCTCTCTCTCTCTCTCTGTCTCTTTCTACACCCTCCCTCACCCATGTTCTTATACTTTCTGATTACTTTATACGTCATCGATTAAAACTTTTCATCATTATCTTTTTACGTCAACCTCATACACGTTTCCCACTATGACGTGAAGTAACTTATAACGATCGAGCATGCAACGTCGACTAATTATGTTTCTTTCTTACTCTTATTTATTACTATATTAATAACAATATTCCGAATGAATAGATATTTAATTTAGTTCTGAGAGAACTTAGTTTTAAGAATAATAAACGAATAATACGTTCTGATATTTTTGATAAAACAATTGTTTATCCTTGAAAAGATGAATTCGTATGTCTCGCTTTTCATTTCTTTTCGTTTTTTTTTTATTTTTTTTTTCTTTTTTTTTTTTTTTTTTTTTTTTTTTTTTCCTTTACGTCATTCTCATAACAATTTTTGCCGCTTGCTCTTTAACCGAAAGTTCCGTCAGGAAACTTTTGTCTCTGGAGCTTTGTCGATATTGGTTTCCCGAGTGTTATTTACTCTTTCCTTCGTGGTACACACGGCACCTCTGTATTATGTTGCATCGTTGCTTTATAATAAGGGTTCGACGCTCGTTGGAAACATCGGGCGATTTCACTGAATTTCAAGGGATCAGCCCATGGGCGGTCTGGGTTACGGTGTACCGATATCACTGACGACGACGACGACGAAACCAAAATCGTCGGAGATCTTGTAACGCTAAAGTGTTATGACAAAAATTTCAGGGGAAAAAAAAAAAAAGAAAAAAAAAGGGGAAAAAAAAGATATAGTAATGTGAAAATATTTATTCCAAATCTTTCGGTCGACGTTATGGAAAGTATAGTAAAAGGAAAAAAAGGAAACGAAAAAAAAAAAAAAAAAAAAAAAAAAAAAAAAAAAAAAAAACAAAAAGGAGATAAAGAAAATAACCAGAAATATTCATAAATTGACTCATCTACATACCATTTTCCTTTTTATTATCAATTTTAAAATGCGTCTCACAATATTATGCTACCACTTATGAATTTATACGCTTTATATGCGTAATATTTCTTCAGAAAAGCTTTATGAACTACGTCAACCTTTTATAACTTGCATAAGGGAAAGATTAACGAGTGGAACGCGAGACCGGTGTCTGGTTAATGCCTGACATGTACTACTTACTAAATTAATACCAAAATAACGTTGGCTGTAGAAGACGGCCTTTCTAATTCACTCTAAGGAAATCCTTTGCATTTCCTTAGAGTATTTAGATAGACGGATGAACGTAACGTTTATCGTATGAGAATGTATCCTCATAGTGCTTCCAAATGAAATTCGATTTTTACACGTAGACACGTAGCGACATCCTCTGATTTTTGAGTTGGCAATATATTCCAGAAGTCTCGAGGCGTAGCTAAAGGAGGATGTATGTACGTCTGCGAGAAAAAGAAAAAGAAAAAGAAAAAGAAAAAGAAAAAGAAAAAGAGAGAGAAATGAGAGAGAGAGAGAGAGAGAGAGAGAGAAAGCAAGAGAAAGAGTACAGTGATGTTAGTAGTAGTAGGTAGTAGGCAAGCGAAGGCAAGGTAAACATTTTTCGCCGAGTGAAAAAGTTCTAACGAAAGCGCATGCTCTACGAAGACACGCTTAGGAGGAAGAAGGGCTTAAAAAACGGAAAAACTGAACCGAGGAACTCTCTCTTTCTCTTTCTCTCTCTCTCTCTCTCTCTCTCTCTCTCTCTCTCTCTCTCTTTTTCCCCTATTTCACTCACTCATCGTTGAAGAAATTCCAGCCAGTGGACTTGTTTATGAACATGGACTATGTCACCGTACGAGTTGATTCTGTGCAAACACGTGAACACGTGAGACCCGCTTTCGTAATGATTAACGAGCACTATTATTAATCTCTCGGTAATGTGGAGAATACTTTGCAAATTAAATGCCATTTAAACGTCATCTCCATATTGTTATAAAACGAAGATGACAAAATCTTCTTTGTGGCAATTATAGCTAAGGGATTATATTTAATACACTCGAAAATAGTATTCGAATTTTATTTTTAATATGAGATACAGAGAAAGAGTAAAGAATGAAAGGAAAAGCGGATGTAGTTAATTGGATTTTAATAAAAAATTTGTTTGAAGGTAAAATAAAATGGCAAAGTAAGTAGGAGAATCTCGAATTATGAGAAAACAAACGATATTTAATAGCGTTATAAATACCGTTTAATTTTACGATGTAATTATTATTAAGGTGTATTGCAATTATGCGTTTTTTAATTATAAGAGAACGAATAGGAATATTTTCAAATTGATGGAGATCGAGGATTGCTTTAAAAACGTCGATACGAAAAAAATGCGAAGGAGAATAAAGGGAAATCTAGTCGATGTCACGGGAAAACGACTCTCGAATTAATTGATAATTTCTCTCTCTCTCTCTCTCTCTTTATCTTTCTCTCTCTCTCTCCCTCTTTCTCTTTCTCTCTCTCTTTCTCTCTCTCTCTCTCTCTCTCTCTCTCTCTTGTAATTACAACGGAAGAGAAAGCGGAGGTGGGGAAGGGATAACTAGATGACCAATTAATTAGCTATTTTTCCGAGAAATTGCGGAAAGTTTCATGGTTTCTTTGTCGATGATATATACAGGTAGCAATGATAATTCTGAAAAAGGAAACACCTCGAGTGGCATTTGAAAATAAAGAAATGAAACCGGGTCAAGTAGAGAAAGATAAATCGAAAGATGGGGCTCGATCTCGTTCGCGGCACGAATTTCAACTCGTTAATATCGACACCGGCAAAAAAACTTTCTTTCTAGAAATAATTCGTCGAGTTTGAAATAACGAGAATCAAATAACATGATTTATAATAAGATACGATATCAGCCTATATAATCGCATATAATCAATTCGATATACGAGAATAAAATATAAATAACGAGATTATCTATGTAATTTCATACGCAGATAGATATGGAATGCTTGTTTGTTCGAAAAAAAAAAAAAAAAAAAAAAAAAAAAGAGAGAAAGAAAAAGAGAAAAAAAATATATTAATAAACCTTAGAACAAGATGGAATGTTTCTATAATCGTTAATGTACGTACTTATTTACGTGCCAAAGTTATGCTTTTCTTCGAGAAGAGAAGAAGAGACGATATATCTCGAGACGTCGTGTATAAGGAGAGTAAATTCTGACGATGGTCTAACGGTATGCCGTTGGTTCAGTAATTCGTGCATGCAGGACTAAGCGCTAATAGCCGTAATGCCGGTGTACCATAGGAATCATTATACTACCTGCCCCCCCCCCTCCCCCTCCCCCCTCCTCCTTCCCTGTTGGCATTATAATGATTAATAGCACGCTAAGAGACGCGACAAACGTTTCTTGTTTACGCATAACCGAGGTAAGGAGTACGACACGAAGACTCGGGTGAACGCTTACTATACTAGAAAGACCAAGACCGTTCTTCGAAGACGACGACGATTAATCGTCGTCGTCGTCGTCGTTGTCGTAGACTAACGAGTCTTCGCGCCGACCCATTTTGAAGGAACACGTCTCCGGCCGACGAGAAAAAAAAAAAAGAAAAAGAAAAAAAAAAAGAAAGAAAGAAAGAAGAGTGAGAAAAGAAAGGGAAAAAAAGGGTAGAAGCGAAAGATGTGCGACGAGACGTTTGTGTATGGGTGAAATTGAGCCAGGCGTAATACAGACGCGAAAAATCCCGCAGGCACGTGACGCAACGTTATTGCTCGTTCAAAAATTCCGGGATTGCCGAGCGAACGAGCCGGAATACCAACTTGAAGGCACTTTGAATTTGTTCGAAAGCAACCTCGTTACGGGGCGGCTCGCAAAGTAGGTCGCATGAAAATAGCGGGGACGTTTGAAAGAGCCTCACCGTACGATTTAACGTCAATAGGCCACTTTTTTGTCCCCTTCCTTCATGCTTATTCTATCTCTCATTTTTTACTCCTTTTTTTTTTTATCTCTAGGTCTCTCTCATTCTTTCTCTTTCTCTCTCTCTCTCTCTCTCTCTCTCTCTCTCTTTCTCTCTCTCTCCCTCTCTCTCCTTTGCTGTCTTCTAACACTTTTCTTTTTATATCTCTCTCCTACGCCTCGTAGTATTAATTTATCTTCTATGCCTGCTCTTTCTTTCTCTCTCTCTCTCTCTCGTCCGTGTATACTTATTCTCGTTCCATCACCACCACGAGTCGTCTTGCGACGTTTAAGATACACGAAGACATGCCACCAAGCGAGGAGAGCATCTCCGTGACCCTTCGGTGCATACCAAGATATACACAAACACACGAATAGGACACAGACAAATAGTCTTCTACCGTCTCCTTATCCACCTCTACTTCGTGCTCGCTTTTATTCTTTGACGGTGTTTTCTTTTAAATGCTTGGACGCCTTCATCTCCTTCTGCACTTTCGCATCCGTGACGAAAAAAGAAGGTAAAAGAGGAAAGGAAAGGAAAAAGAGGAAAAACAAATCTACAGATTATTCTTCCAACATGCACGGCTTTTTTTCCCTCTTGGGAAAGAGTTGAAATATTACTGACCAAGTTTAAGGGAAAAAAAAAAGAAAAAAAAAAAAGAAAAAAAAAAAAAAAAGAAGGAAAGAAAAAAAAAACATCGCACGGATTCAACTTGATCAACGAGTTTTAAAGAATATTATACTTAAGAAATATTTCGTCTACTATTCGTATGTCCCTTTCCTTTTTCTTTTTTTTTTTTTTTTTTTTTTTTTCTTTACGATTCATCGACGATCGTATTAATGCTCAGACAAAATACGAAAAATAATAGATATTTCTAAGGATCTATAATTCTTCCCCTTTCCCCTTCTATGCTTCCCCTTCTATGAAAAGAAACTTAGAATCGATAGACATTTACGATCCTACTATGTTCATCGCTCGAGCTCAATGTTAAAGCGAACATCATTAATAATTATTATAAACCATTGCGATACTACGTTATAAATGATAACACCTTCCTAAGATCTTTCGAAAAGGACAGGAGTACAAGGAAAGCTCTCTATTCGAGCATTTATCGCACTAACGACGTAACATCGTGCACAGAGAGCCGAAGGTTGATCGGTTTTCATTACTTACACCCCACTTCGAAAGCAACGTCGCGTGGTTGAAGCGATATATTATATAGGGTGAAGCATCTAAAACAGACCAATGGAATATCTTTCGTTTGTCGATATAAAGATAGAAGGAGAAAAATATGAAATGAGTAAGTTTCGTTTAGGAAGAAAAGAAAAAAAAAAAAGGAAAAAGTGAAAATTAATCGTTGCATGATAATTAAAAATTTTTTTTTGTTAACAAGATCTATAAAAGACGTTCAGACGGCTTGTTTTAAATGTCTCACCCTATGTATATTACTATTTATGTACTACAACGATTCGTTACAAGGAGGAGAGAGAGAGAGAGAGAGAGAGAGAGAGAGAGAGTTTCATCGTGATATATAAACGACGTCCGTCGCTGAAACTTCTTCAACACTATACACAACATATAACCTTCGATCAAGCGTAACCTCGAGCGAAGTTCACGACTGACACCGCTAGTACCAGACGTTCTATCGTAATTCCGTCGCTTCGATTACTTTGCTACTTTCTCCTATCTTCTTAATTCAGTGAAAGACATTTTCTTATCGATCGTCAATGAAATATATATTCCTCCGTTGTTGCATTGAATTAACGTAAAAATTTAATGATATTAATGTATGACGATAAAAGGATTATCTCGTTTAAGATAAACCGATAATCAAGATTATTATCAATAGATCGAGATAATACACGTAAAATTAAAGAATTTCATATAAAACATGATATATAGTAATATACGTAAATAAATAAAAATACGTAAATAAAACTATTCGAAGATAATATTGAATAGACGTAGGTGAATTCTTATATAACGTGAGAATTATTTCGATTATACGCTTGGTACATAAAGATTGATGCATAAGATCATCTATTCGTTTCACGTTACAAACGTGTACGTGATAATTTACGTCAACGGTAACTAAATTTAACTTTTACATTGTAACTTTATGGATGACGGTCGATCAGACAGTTTTGGTTTATTTTTTATTTTTTTCTTATGCTTTGTATGTTAAAAACAGATACTTCGTAACATAAAAAAGTAAAAAAAAAAAAGAAAGCTAATAACAATAATAATAGTAACAATATATCGTAGAACCATGAATTATACGCAATAAAATTTGACGTAGCTAAGTCGATCCATACTTATTAATTAAATTGCAATATGTTGATTGACTTTCAATGAAAAGAATGATATAGGAACTCACCACTTCTGCCGGTTGGTATAGGCGCGGCCGTGGATCTTCCGGTTGGTTCGGGTAAAGGGAAGACGCAGCATTCTCTTTCGGGGAATTCGCTAGCACGAGCGAAACGATTAGCACAACAGGAAAGCACGAGGATCGCCGCGATTAATAGCTTGGCGATTGGCGCGAAACGTGGCAAAAGCATAGGAACGACATGTGACATGACTCGTTCTCTCGTCCTTCCTCTCGGAAGGTGATCCTCGCCTTCTCCTCCTCCACTTCCTCCTCCACCACCACCACCTCCACCTCCTTCTTCTTTCCCTCTAGCTTCTTTTACGAGCTTCATCCGTAAACTTCTCGCAAATGGTTTCAACCGCTCCCGAAGAACTTCCAGGTCGCAATCCTCTCTTCGAATCTCGAATGTCTCCTCTCGAGGACGACGGCTACGACGGCGACGACGGCGACGGCGACAACAACGATCTGTCCTTCGTCGCTCGATCCTCGCAACGTCGTCCGTCCCATCCTGCGATACGTCCTCCTCCACTTGTCACGATATATCGCCGATGTCCAAAGGACTATCTAAGCGAAAATTGGCATAGTTCTTAACGAACTCGAGAAGAAGACTTTTCCCTCCCATTAGATGATTCACCGGCACCGATCCTTACAAAAATCGACGATCATAATCGAACGATCGGCTATTATATTATTTTATCAATAATTTCCAATACACCAATTCGAGAAAATCGCGCGCGAGCCTTTGCACGAGTTTAAGAAAATTGCACGCGGATGAACGGGGCCGGGCACGCGGGCGCGCGCGCGCGCACACACACGATCTAAGCCCGCGCGAACTTTGCTGCACTGACAGACGCACCGAACGCAAAACGCAGAAAGGCTCGTGTTTATTCGATGCTTTATATACGAATTAAAATACGTAAGACACCACCGAGTAGAACTATAAGAGGTATAATATACGTAGTTTATCTATGTGTATCTATGCAGATAGATATGTGTATATGTATATACATACATATATACATATATATATATATATATGACACACAGCTTCGAGATAAAGATAAAGAGCCGAAGATGCACCGGTGCATTGACGTGCGCGCGTGCACTGGCGAACGCTCTTCGCGAACTGACACGGCACAGAGCGATTATCCGCGCGCGGAAACGTTCAACGAGCGCGCGCGCGATCGCCTTCGTTCGAGAACAGGAGAAACAGGCTGGTTGAGTATAAGAAAAAAAGGAGAGAGGAAGATAAAAAGAGAGAAAGAGAGAGAGGGAGAGAGAGGACAAGTAAGTGTATACGCGCGTGTTAATAGTATACGAGAGAGAAAGAGAGAGGAAAAGAGCGTCGTCGCGACGTCCCGACGCCCAATGACGACGGCTCCGCTGAGCGTACGAGGGAGAACCGCCGTTCGAGAACCCCCTCCACCCTTCACCTTCAACCACCACCACAACCTGCCGGCGTCGGCACATGATGGCTCCTGCGCGCGATACCTGCGGCGTCGCGCGCGCAACCCCTGCTTCTTTCGACCCCTCTTCACCATCCCCTGCGCAACCAAAAGAGAGAGACAGAGAGAGAGAGAGAGAGAGAGGGGGGAGGAAGAAAGAGAAAGAGATAAATATATATATATATATACATAATAGAGAGAGAGAGAGAGAGAAAGAGAGAGAGAGAGAGAGAGAGAGAGAGATATGTATCTCTCGCGTCTGTGATAAGAGAAAGAAAGACATACATATATGTGTATCTGTAATAAGAGGGAGAGAGAGAGAGAGAGATACGACCATCGACGAACGAAACCGAGTCATTCCGAGAGAGAGTCGACGTACTAACCCCCGGCCAGCAGCCGGCCACAGCCAGGAAGAAAGAGTTGACCTCCTTTCGAGACCCCTTTTATCGAGGTCGCTTACGCGGAAGTCGTACGCTCGCCTCTTCACCTCTTCGCCCGGTGGCCCTTATTTCGACTAGTACGCCCTTTCGAGTAGCGTACTTTCAAACTTGGATCACCGTTCGAACTTTACTACTCGAAAAGGTCGGAGATCGGGAGTTCAACTATGGCCGACTGAAGGTCGTCTTTAAGGATACCTTCGTGAAGATGATCTCTCAAGTGCTATTTCCCATTCGATACTGCAATTTTATTTATCTAAGCATCTATGAAAGCGAAAAGCGATTTTTAACGATGTTACCAATAAAGGAAACTGTGAGTTTATGTATTGGTGGATTAAAAATGTTCAGAGATGCAATTAAAAAATTCTTTCAATGCTAATTAATATACTAAGAATATATATATATATATATATATATATTCTTAGATATATATATATATATATCTTTACAAGTACATCATTAATAAAACAAAGTATAAATTATTTTTGTTTATATTATCAATTAAATATAATAACAGATTATTTAGTTTTATTGTTTATTATTTAAATATATCATTGCAATATATTATATTCGAGGATTTTCATAAAATTCATTTAAATTCGTCGAATATATAAAAAAGAAAAAAAAAAAAAAAAAAAGAAAATTTACGAAACACTCCGGTATAATATTTGATTATATTTTATTGTATGTCATTTAATTCGGTGATCGAGATAAATATAATTACGAGAACGAAACGAACTTAAACGTCAAGAAAAATTTCATTTGGCCGATTTCTATCGCTCTCAATTTCATCGACCAGGGACGTAATCCGTGAGGACTACGTCAGTTCGGTCGAAAGTGATTAAAAAGGAAAAAAAGAGAAAGAGAGAAAAAAAGATCGATAGTACCTTTGACCGAGACGAGGACACGGATGCTAGTAGTACGAGCCAACCACTGCTCGGACTAACCCCGACCGTGCCAGTAAAACGAGCCACTCGTGAATCAGTTGCTTTTATACTAACACATGTATACACAGAACCATCGTGGACATATACAATATCCGTATATGAACAAATAGACCTTGTAAAAGAAATCTTAAAGGTCAGAACGTGCAAGTCACGCAATTCGATCCTAAAAAAAGATTCGAAACGTTTCGTTGATTTGACGATTTATGATTCAACCCTTTCCATCTCTCCGCAACCCTTTTCCATCATCCCTTCACTTGATATTCAATTTGAATTACATTGAACCATGACATTCCATGTAATATGATCATACACATTTATACATAAGTATTCATTCCTCCGAAACATAATATCGATGCACTTTTGCGTGACCACATATCGCATCCAATTAGTTAAACAATCGACCTCGTTCGATCGCACCCACAATATATTATTAACGTCACCGTCGATTCTACCCTATTTGTAAGAAAAATACCGAGCTTATGCACGATGATTGAAGTTATGGATCGAATTAAAGATAGAATTATTTATATAATTTGATTCAACAAAAAAAAAGAAAAAAAAAAAAAAAGAGAGAGCGAGAGAGAAAAACTATTCCAATTGATATTTTTTTCGTATAACGATATCGATTAAAAAGAGAGAGGAATAATGAATAAAGATTAAAAAAGTAAAAAACAACATTTCATTGAAGGGAATATTTAATAGATGCCAAAAGAGAAAAGATTGCTCTTTTCAATGCATGTTTAACCCGTGAAAAGGAAGGATTAAGGTCTATTTAAACGTTAACTCGGATATCGAGTAAGCATCTCGGGCTCTTTGTTTAACCTTCGATCGTATGTCAAAAAGAATCGTTAATGGCATTATAACATATTAAATGACTAGTCAATGGTATCAATGACAGAATCGCTGGAACATCAGGTGAAAGAGAGAGCGAGAGAGAAATGAAAAGAGAGAGAGAGAGAGAGAGAGAGAGAGAGAGAGAGAGAAAGAGAAAGAGAAAGGGAGTGAGAGGGAGTGAGAGAAAGAGAATGAGGGTGAACAAGAGGGGAAACGAAAAGAGAGAGAGAGAGAGAGAACTCGAATCGGCGACGTCGGTCTGCGGTCACGACGAGCCAAAGTGACAGGCAGTACCTGCATAATGACTCGACTGCGGCCGTGCAATGCGGCGCGCAAGCTCCCTGTACGATACACTATTGTGTCCCCACTCTGGCCTATTCGACGTCCCCACTCTCATAGTTTTATTACTATCGTACAAAACGCACACTGCAAAATGTACCGACAAACGTCCGATAATACCAGTCATTCGCGAACTATATGTAGCTTTATGTCCTTTGATAAGAATTTTTCCAAAAAGTTATTCTAATAAACGAAAATAACGTTTAATCACTTCCCATATTATTATTATTATTATTATTATTATTATTATTATTATTATTATTATTATTATTATTATTATCGTTGTTATTGTTATTATTATTATTATATTGATCGTTACTTCGTCTAGAAAAATTAAAAAAAAAAGGAAAAATAAAAAAGACGTATCGTAAATATATAGCAATATTATTATTATTATTATTACTATTATTATTTTTGTTATTATTACTGTTGTTATTATTATTATTATTATTATTATTATTATTATTATTATTATTATTGGTGCTATTATTATTATATCGATCGTTACTTCGTTTGAAAAAATTATAAAAAAAAAAAAATAAAAAAAAATAAAAAAAAAATAAAAAAGACGTATCGTTAATATATAATGAAGTTTGTTATAATGTAAAGAATTATTTTCCATTTAGATATTTTTTATACTTCACTAATTGAACATTTAACGTCAATCTATGTGGGACAAATACGTGACTCGAGTTTTTTTCTTTTCTTTTGTTTTTTTTTTCTTTTTTCTTTTTTCTTTTTCATATCCGTTCCGATCAAATCTATGAGAATGATTGATTATACTACGTAGATAACAAGCAATTCTTATTAACGCTTATATGTAACTAATTATAAATTCCTTCTACATGTCTCATATAATGATCGTGAAACGAAACTAGTTGCATATACATCACAAACTTCATTTGAATCTCTGTCACGTATTCGCGAAAACGTGACTAACTTCATCTACGGATACCAATACAGTAATTGCATAATTCGATCCTACCAAATTAAGTTTTAATTTTACTAACGCTCCAAGGTGTGACCGCGTATTAAATTGTACGTATTAAATAATTGACGTACAGTAAAATAATATAAAGCATATATTTCATTCATTTCTATCTTCTAATAGAAACGATAGAGTAATCGTGTCACCTATTTTATATTGTAAAGTAACATTTCTTGGATAAAAAAAAGAAAAAAAAAAAAAAAAAAAAAAAAAAAAAAAAAAAACCCCAAAAAGAAAGAAAAAAATGTAACGTAATCCTTTGATTAAGAATTTTCTTTTGTTATTATAAATCATTATAATAAATCTTAATCGTACCGTTGGGTCAAGGTACGGAATAAAAAACAACTCGGTCTTATAAGTAAAACATATTAATTATATGCAAATATAAATGGTTTTACATGGTAGTGCTACCAAATAAACGGTACAATATGAGGATGACCGTTGCGCAAAAAAGCGAATAAACACTTATCTCATCCCCAGTTTTCACACGCCCGAAGAGACTAATGACGCAATAAAGACATAATGAAATTTCATCGAAAATCTCATCCCATTAATTTAATCATCGTTCAAATTCGAATTCATCTCTTATAGGGAATAATTTCTATCGTAAATTTTCAAGCGTACGTCAAATTCTTATTGCGATTGTTTACAATTCGTAAAACATGCAAAAATTATTTACGAATTTTCTATAAATAATTATTCATTCAAAACAAAAATATAAAATAATAGAGAATAAAAGCTTCCCGTTTGTTCATCTCTCAATGAAAAGCTATTAATTTTATTTATAAAGCTGCGAGGAAATTGATCGAACATAAATCGATTCATAAGTAATCTTACTATGAGGTTACGACGATTCATCACTATACGTTATATGTGATGAATAATAATCTTTTTTAACGTTTTATAATAAATGATTTCTACGCTCCCCTTTACAAGTTATACATTATATACTTTCTATATATGTTTCGTAAACAGGACTAGACCCGTCCCATATTTTTATATGAGTGCGTGTGAAAACTTGGTGGGAGTAATTAAAATTTGTATTCTTCGTAGAATCGCATGCACTTTGTAATCCCTGTGCACACTGAATCACAATATATGTATGCTTGTGTGTTATGCCTGCATATATATAGATATATATATAGATACATAGATCGATCTAAGATCGTACATGCGTCAGCGCATACATCTATATATATGCGCCGTAATATGATTCCTTCGTACTTATGACATTAATAGTATATTTTACATGCAAAAACAAAATTTTTTTATCACAGTGGGACAGCATACGTTTGTTAATAATATAATATTGTGTCGATAAATTCTCCTTCTCATTTCTCTTTCCCTTTTCCTTCTCTTTCTTTCTTATCCCTCCTCCGTCTTATCATACGATCCGTAATCATATTTGTAAATTTTCACCTTGCAGCATACACACACGTCGCACATCACTCGCACAATTATTATTTCTCCAAGTACATTTGTTACATGACTTTTGTTAATATAACTTTTGTTCTCACATCGTTCCTTTTCTTCGCGAGCATTTGGACACGGATACTATGTACAAAATTGGCAAGGATTGATAAACGGATATAGCGCTCGTAGGATCCTCTTTTCTTTGATTGACTTTAGTTTTAAAAAAGAGATTCTTCAATTAGCATCTTCCCATTTCAAATTTTTTAACATTTTTATATATGTGACCGACTTCGAGAAAAAAGAATTTTATCCATTTTTGATTACGAACTTGCTCGGACTTTAATATATCGAATATGGAAAATACGAAACGTTGAATTTAACGTGTTCTATTTAAAATTGATAAATGTTTCCAAAACTTTAGTAATTCCCGTTGAAGTGTTACTTCTTTTCTTTTTTGTTCGTTTTTTTTTTCTTTTCTTTTCTTTTTTTTTTTTTTCTTTTTTTTTTTCTTTTTATTTTTATTTAAAAACTCTTCGTCTTCGAAGTCGGTCACGTATGCTCCCATTTGTATTGTTCCTATTAAAATTGTTGTGTCCGAAAACGTCGCGTTTTCATTCATAAGAAGATAATCGATATCTCTCTGTAAACTTCGCTCTCGTCAAAATAACGTAGAACGTGCCATCTTTCAAACGCTCGGATTATTTATACCAAAAAATTTTCTGATTTCTCTCGTTATGATAAAATTACTATTGGAATGCACTATATATCGTATCCCTAATTTTTCAACAATACCATCAATTAATTCGTGAATTTGTAAATCTATAATTATTAACAGAGCGATCATTTTCAAGTAATACAGGTTAAAGAGTAAAGTCGATCATTTCATTTATCGATGGACCTTATTAAATTACGAGAAAATTCCGCGGAGTATCTTTTACGAGCGTTTTACTACTTTGTGTACATAAATTCTCTTCGTATTTTTTTTCTTTCTTTTTTTTTTTTCTTTCTTTTTTTTTTTTTTACACACGACATGTGAGCAATCGCCATGCACACGCAAACACACACAGAATCGCACGTACACATGTACAAACTTGTAATTTTTCTTCTTCGTACATTATAATGTTCCTTTGTATACACTATACACACTATCTTATTTTTATCGGAGTGATACATATTATCGATAGATTATGCAATTCTGATCGTTTAGCATAGAGGCGCAAGAAAATTGTTGTATTTCTATATATTACGTGTTGTTGTATATATATATATTAATTATTAGTTAGTTCTATATTATAGATTGGTCTACTTAATTCTTCTTTTTGATAATATTTTCTAAATCAGCCTGTTTTTTTCTTTTCTTTCCTTTTCTTTTTTTTTTTTTTTTCAATTTACGAACGGACGATTCGTCGTACGCGTAGAACTAACTTACTTTTAAAATGCTTAATAGAGATATTGTATCATTTCAATTGAAATAGTCGAACCTGAGTTCTGCCTCTAGCCAAACCGCCGAAAAGATTTTGTTTAATGCTGCTAACTTTATCAACGATAATGATCCTTTTAAATTTTTATGTATATATATGTATATATACGGACAAAAGCGAATATCGTATTTCCAAATCGAAACAATGGGTTAAAGAAACGAATTTTTCATTCGTTCTCATTCGTTCTATATATTGTATCCAATTAATTACCATTTGCTCAAATAATTTTGATCCACATTTTCGTGCTGACCGATTACCAAATCGTAAGGTTTTTCATCATTTTAAGAAATGTATTTTGAAAATATTCGGGTCAGGTAATCTCTATTTTGGGCAAAGAAACGACCGACAATGTTTTCATTATCTTGCATATTTCATTCGAAGACCGGCGATCTCCATGAGTAAAAATTACGAATTACAATTGTTATCATTGCCATTAATACTAACAATATTATTATATGTAAACATCGTAACAATATCAATATTCATACAATTTGATTATCAGCTTGTCGCACAATTCTTGCTGCAAGGCTATATCTCCTCTCTCGAGCGAGCTTATGAGAATAGCTTACTACTTTTATCATTTTATTATCACCATTTATCTTCACAGATACCAACATCGATTACATTAATATAATAAACATTTCATATCCTGCACGACTTCTCTCTCTCTCTCTCTCTCTCTCTCTCTCTCTCTCTCTCTCTCTCTCTCTCTCTCTCTCTTTCTCTCTTTATCTTTCTTTCTCTTTCTCTCCTTCTCTGTCTCACTTCTCATTTATTCATCAATCATGTTAAATTGTACAAAAAGCTAAGGCAACGATTATTCGTTACACTCATACTTATACACACATGTACACACAGACTCATACAGATACACACTCTCCTATATTCCTCCGCGTTAATTTTCAGAGATCACATATTCAATGGTTAGGCTGCGCATTCACAAGTCGAATCATTTATGTCACAATTTAATCCTTCCGAGCTTCAATACTTGGATGTGCACGTTAAATATCTTTTCTAGACTTTCTTTCTCTTTCTTTCTTTCTTTCTTTTATTTATTTATTTATTTATCTTTTTTTTTTTTATTTATTTATTTATTTTATTTTATTTTATTTTATTATATTCATTTTTTTTTTTTTTCTTTTCATTATCCTCGTCAAAAAAGCGCTTCATTTTAAACAACAAAAGTTATCGGCGTTCCGTCGAACGAACGAAGCGAATTCTTTCGAGAGATTTTTAAATCCTACAAAAATAATTCCGTATGACGTCCAGAGATGCATGGACGTGTTCGTTTATTAACAAACGTAATATTAACATCTCGCCCACAAATTTCGTATTTGTAAAAAGATAATTCGAATCGGTCCTGCCGTTAATAAAACAATCCTAGCGACATTCTTCAATCGTTCCCCGTCGTCTTTTTGTTCTTCTTCTTTTCTCTTTTCTAATAACAGAGTAATATTCGGCTCGGATATACACGCAATAATAATATTATCATTAATCTGTGATAAAACCAAAGTACCGAACGACATCGTCTTTTACATATATCGTTATTATAATGATCGAACCGATGAAAGAAAAAGAGAAGGAAAAAAAGACATTGCAATATTTTAATTTGTTCCGCTCGATTCTTCGAATCTATTTCCCAAGAGATGCCTTTGTTAGTCTATATATAGAAAGTTTCGATTAGATACCAAAGATCTAATCGATCAATCTAATCTAACAGGATTATTATCTTCATTAGTAGAGCTGAGTATGAGAAAAGATAATAATAATAAATTAACAAAGAAAAATGTATACACGAGGAGTGACATCCGTCACACGGGCTATTTCCTTTTTTAATAATGATATCTCTAAACAATTTTAAATTATAGCCTTGCGATTTCGTCGCAATTGGAAAACAAAATTATCTCTTAAAAGGATACTATTGTCACGGTTAAAGAAGCTTAGCGAAACGTCGTATATTTCACAGTTGATTTCTCTCTCTCTCTCTCTCTCTCTCTCTCTCTCTCTCTCTCTCTCTCTCTCTCTCTCTCTCTCTCTTTCTATCTCTCTGTCTCTTTCTTTTGTTCATCTTTGCATTCCGATCTTTTTTTCTTTCTTTCGTATGATCAATAAGAAAAATCTATGTTTATATATGTTTACGTTTATTTACGTGACGATTAGACAACACACACACACATATACACAGGCGCGCACTAGCATTCGTAAATCCTTGATATAAGAGTATCGAGAATAAAAACCTTCTTTCAGAAGTATCGTTCAACTCTCGCACGTTTCTGAACGAATTTAGAATCATCGATTACGGATCGTTATCAATTTTTAAACCTTTCGTTGTTTAGTCAAAATTACATAGTATATTGAAAAAAAAAAGATCCTTTTTTCTGTTTCTTTTTTTTTTTCTTTTTTTTTTCCCCTTTTTTTTTTTCTTCTTCTGATCTTATTTTCTGACGACAATTGATAAAAATTCAAGAAAACTATACGTTATGGATTAATTTATTTATTTTATGTTGCTCCAAAACTTTGCTATTCTTTTTTTTTATTTATTTATCTTTCCTATTTTTTCTATTTTCTTTTCTAATTTTTTTTTTTTTTTTTTTTTTTTTTTTTTTTTTTTTTTTAATAAATATACGTCTATTTCGGCTGAACGACGAAAGGATAAAAATGTTGAAAACCAAACACGTTTGATCTCCGCGTGCAACATGTAACGTTTGATTGACGTGAAGAGAAAAGAATGCATTCGCATTTTTTCTTTTTTTTTTTTTTTTTTTTTTTTTTTTTTTTTTTGTTTTTATCACCAAACTCATGGATGTGCACGCGTGAGAATTTAACGCGGCATCGTGATATAATATATAATGTATATAATATATATGCATGTATATATTATAAATAATCAATTAAAGGTCTGCCTTGAAAGTAAGTAAAATATATATATATATATATATTTATATATATATATATATGTATGTATGTATGTATGTATATGTGTGTGGTTTTTGTATCATTTTTTCTTTTTCTCTTTTACTACTTCACACATTCTTTCACCATCGATTACACTTAACTTTTTATTCATATCGCATCGAAACGAACCGGACTTTGTAATCATATGGTTTTCTCCCCACCGTTCGAGAAAAAGCACTGATTTTAATTAAAGAGAATAAGGATAAAAATGAAAAAAAAAAGAAAAAAAAAAAGAAAAAAAAAAGAAAAAAAAGGGGGGGAATAACACAAATAATTCAATCGAATATCGAATTATACAAATATATGCACGAAACGCTACAGGCGTTTTATTTATATTCAATCCTTCGTTCAATAAAAACACTTCTTGTGAAAAATATTTCTTTTCAGGATATCATCGCGTTATAAAATCTATATTTACCAATATGGTACACATGAAAATTATTTAAAACGTAAATGACAGATTATAGTATGAGTTCGTTAAAAAAATCGAAAGATTTTTCGAATTTCTTGCCTAAGAAAAAGATTCTAAGAGAAAGAAATCGCTTATGCGATTGCAAAATACATGAAAGGTGATAGGAGTAGGTGAACCCTTTTCATTCGCAAAAAAAAAAAAAAAAAAAGAAAAAAAGAAGGGCAAACCGATCGACGCTGGTAATACGCGTGTAAAGCAAAAGTATTTTTTTTTTTTTTTTTTTTTTTTTTTTTTTTTTTTTTTTTTTTTTTTTTTTTTTTTTTTTTTTTTTTTTTTTTTTTTTTTTTTCTTTCATATCCGTCTACGAAACAAACGATCCAACGACACGGCAACAAACGATCGAGCTCAGTGCTAGCACGCAACTGAGACGATCACGAAATACAAGCCTATCGAGGCACCACGACTCGTATTCCCTATTTCTTTTTTTCTCCCTTTTTGTATAAAAAAGACCTAAACTACCTAACGTCTACGTTATTCGAAGCCTTAAAAGATGAACAACGGGCCTTTCATTTTGCAAATACTACGTCCGCCCTTTTCATTCTACTGCTTCTTCTTCTCTTCTTTTCCACGTATTCGTTATCCTTTCGTACAAAGCAAAATAAGAAAGAAAAAAAAAAAAAAGAATTTATACAAACGAAAAAAAAAAAAGAAAAAAAAAGAAGTAAAGAAATAAAGAAAACACGCGTCACCACCTTTCGCCCCCTTTTGTACTAGAGATCGGAATGATGATAACAATATTTTCGAGCATTCGAGTGAAAATAAGTTGACAATAATTTATTAGAACGTTACCCGTTATAATTTATATCATTTACAACCTTATGTTGTATGTATTAACAGTCATTCGATCGTATCATTTGCGGAATTCATACTCGCGAGCATACTTGATCATTCGTCGATAGCATTCGATATGACAGGTATAGCGGATAGCCTCAATACACTCTTACGTTTACTGACCGCTCCGTAAATGTAAGATTTCTCAAGGCACGCTCATATCTTAATCATGAGCCAAGCTAAACGACGTTCGATCGTTCCTCGCTTCTTTTCCGATTATTTCGCTCTCTTTAACACGCGATTGAGTAATTCGCTTTTCAAGTGAATTATCTAACAAGATAAATTCACGTATCATGAAATAAAAGAGCAATAAAAATTCCATTCTATACCGAGGCTCCTTTTGAAAAAGTTTGGCAAGTTTGACAATTTTTCGATATTTAATAAATGCCAATTGTTAAGAAAATTTTATAACAATTTTACTAAATATACGCGAGAAAGCTAAATGACGAGATTGTGTTCCCTTACAAAACCTAGTAATGGGTAAGCTTTAAAGCGATAGTATAAAGAAGGTCAAAAAAAAAAAAAAAAAAAAAAAAATTAAAGAAGATAAAATCAAAAGTTAACGAGTAACATCGAATGAAATGATAAACGCGATATTATCTCTATCTCTCTTTCTCTCTCTCTCTCTCTCTCTCTCTCTCTCTCTCTTTCTTTCTCTCTTTCTCTCTCTTTTTCTCACTGATCCGAAATCACAGACAATATTGTTTTCTTGTTTAAAATCGTACATAACCCACGTGGGCCTGGCACAATACTTATAATCTACACATTATATAAAAAACCTCTTGCACCTCCGAAGAAATTTCGTTGTAACAAGCACCGAAATATAACGAATATATACACATATATATTTATATTTATATATATATATATATATATATATATATATATATATATATTTATCGGTGGCTAAGCGCTAAAAACTATACTTCGCGACTAAAAAGTGTTCGTTTCATTCTCTCGCGAACAATCTCTCACTAATTTCTCGGAGTTTATTATGACTATACAAACGCTGGAAATTTCCAAGACTCGAAGATCGACGTTTATCGTTTATAGATATAAACTTCGATATCGTTCATAAGATCCGATTCAAACGAGAAATTTAACCACCGATACAATCTAAATCACTCGACAAAGTTCAAAAAGTGACTGAACAAAAAAAAAAAAAAGAGAGAAAAAAAAAAAAAGAAAAAAAAATTGAAATGTAAAATATTAATAACACAGGCATATAAGAAAATATAATTTTTGAAAATTATTCGTAAACGTTCCTTAATCGTCGCTATAATAATTACATTAATATTTAAATTTACGAGAAATATGTCTACCCTGATTACCAACGGGAC
Organism: Vespa velutina; assembly: GCF_912470025.1. NCBI lineage: Eukaryota > Metazoa > Arthropoda > Insecta > Hymenoptera > Vespidae > Vespa > Vespa velutina. The sequence continues at coordinate 4,344,554 of NC_062192.1, read as the reverse complement.
TTGTGATTTATTTGAGCGAAGAGTGATTTAGTTGTTAAACTACAAATATACTCCCGGGTCGTATCGACGTTTCCGATAGAGAAATTTGACTTTTAGATGTGGCAAGGTTAATACATTAAACTTATTTTTTCTTGAAAAATACGGCTTACTGAAACGTATCAATATTGATCTTACGAAGACTCGTGTGTGTATTCTAATATCCGACACTGTCTATCAATCCGTATGCAAAGTACGCAACAGCGTAATTAACAATGAATCGTTTGGTCGTTTCATTTGAAATATTATTAATGCTCCTCCCAGTTAAATTCTGCTAACTATAGTTTTAATTCGACATAAATCGATTCCCATAATAATCAGAATAAAAAACAATCATTTAACATAGCATGATAAAGTTCTGACGAACGACAAAGAAGAAGAAGAAGAAAAGAAACAGAAAAAAGAAAAAAGAAATAACTATATAATTTCTAAAAGGGATATATAAAAGAATAATTACTAACAGTTAGCAATTTATGTATAAGAGGAGCTTTAATATGCAGCAAAAAAGAATAAAAACGCATACTGCTGCGTGAATTTTTTTTTTCCGCTCTTACTACCACCACTATTACCATTACTACTACGACTACAGGTACTTCTACAACTAGGACCTTCGACAATTATTATCGCTATCGCTATGCCTTAAAGATATCAGCATAATTCACATTTCGAAATATTCTGGTAAAAAGAAAAACAATCCTCTTTGTAATCCTTCCCCCCGGGAAGGCGCAATATTACAAGTCCCCTCGTATTTTTCTCGTTTCTCATACATATGAATATAAACTCACAAGTACGTTTTCCTCGTTCGTTCGGTTCTTTTTAACGCGAACAATTTATACGTAGAATCACGCACGAGTATCCGAAGTTATCAAACAATATCGGCCAAATTGATAAACATATAAATATTACGTATGTGTTATAAAATGTTGATTTTCCAAACTTCGTGTAAATTGTGATTGGCTTTCGAGAGGTCGTTTAAACTGTAGTTGATTTTGCGCTGGCATATGCATTTGCAGTTGTATCTGCTGCGCCTGTAACTGTGCCAGAGCCGTTGATGGTGCAAAAGCCGGATAAGCCAATGTCGTGTTCAGACTTTCGTTATGCTCCTCCAGAGAATTTTGTGCATAATGTAACACTAGATGTTTCAAGCTCTCGTGAATGTTATAAGGCTCGGCGAATCCGTAACCTCGTTCGGTTGCATATATGATACAATGATTTACAGTACCATTGCACCTACGATTTCAATGGAAATACGAATAATTAGAATATGTTTTTTATCAAGGGAAAAAAAATATTTTTAAAAATGAGATAACTTACATGATCGACAAGGCATATTGACCGGTTCTTGATCTTCGTACCAAGAATGTACCGTCCGGTCGTCCAGCAAGAATACGATCGGCATCGGAACGTGATCCTTCCAAGTAAAGCCATGTCTTCTCATCCGTATGTACTTCTAAATCAACTTCTGGAAGATCTCCGTATACTAAATCGCCGACTAATGGATTTGTAAGTGAATGATTTAGCACTAACTGATTAATTTTATTTGCCGTCATGCCATTTTTCTTCAACCATCTAACGTAAAAAAGAAAATAATATGCTAACTCAATTCAATCTGAGATGAAGTATCAAAACGAATAAATAAGAATCAACGTACGTAAAATGTTTGTCCCTTTGTCTCACAAGTTGAATAATCTCCGGCTTTAGTTTATGCATTTCTCTTTCGAGAGTTCTATTATAAGCAATTCGTTGCTTCAAACTATCATCCAATTGTTCTTTACTGTCCTCTAATGATTTTAATCTGCGTTTCAATAGCTCTGCATTCTCAGTTAAGCTATAATTATAACAATCTATCTATGTAGAATTTTATATTACGAAATAAAAAATATGAATTATGGAATCCATCGAAAGCCATTGCAAGCAACGTTGACATTTTTATTTAAATAATTTTTGCTATTTCTACGAGAGAAAAAAAGAAAGAGAGAGAGAGAGAGAGAGATAATTATATAATTGACTGATGAACAATAATTTCACAATCGAAATAATTACATTATTATTTCAATGATTGATTATTCTTTGAAGAAATGTACAAAAATTGTAACGAATAAAAAATTCACATTTTCGTGCTCACGATATTTTTCGGGGATCCATTTATTAAAATAAATTAAAATTCATTAAAAAGCTCACGTCGATATCTCATGCGGTTGTGCTTCTTTTTGAAACTTTTCCTGAAGTTTCATTTGATCCTCGAACATCTTAATTGCCTCTGAAAAAGCTTCCAGAGCTTGTCTTTTTAATTGGACCTCGTAAGCCGTTTTACTATACAATTCTGAACAATCTTGATATTGTCGACAGGTATCAACTATTTCTTTGCTCAATTCGGCAAACTTTTGTTTTACCGTTGACATATCCGTTGTACTCGCAATCTCGTCATCCTATTTTTGTTTTTTTTTGTTTTTTTTTTTTTTTTTTTTTGTTTATATATATATAAAACTTTTATAACATCGAAATTCATCAAAATTGTACACACATTTATAATTAGAATAACTTACTTGTTGAAATCGTGATACGGGATATAACAACTTGATGTCCAATGTAGAATTATATTGAGCCAAGGAACAATTCCTATAGTAATCGACCAACTCGATAACCGAATGAAAATTATATGGCTCGGAAAAGCCATAATTTCCATTTCGATGACAAATCTTAATGAGCTTATTCGTACCACCTTTACGCAACGTCAGAGTATATTCACCTCCTTTGGAAGACGCATTACGAACTAGGAAAGTGCCATCAGGCGAATCGATCATTTTTTCATTGACCTCGTCTCTCGTTATATCTCCCCAATACCACTCGGCTTCCTGTAGTGTTCGTGGCCTATAAACAATAATACATAATATTTAACAGGAAAATTTAATTTATTTGAAATTCCTTTTTGACGTCAAAACATACTTTTATTAATATACATATATACATATATATATATACATATATATATATACATATATACATACACACATACATACATATAAAACTCTTTGATACGAATCGTCCACTCACTCTATCGAGTGTTACAAACAACACACATGAACTCTATTCATTATAACGACTTAACAGCACACACTCTCTGTTGTTCGTCTACTCAGTACGCGAGACTTAATACACACTCTTTACTTTTCGTCTACTCACTACAATGACTTAATACACACTTTCTGTACCATTCGTCTATTCAGTACGACGACTGAAAACATTCTGCTTCGTTAACATAGTCCTACGTCATTTTAAAATCTGTAGCTTAGAGCCGGCAACGTTGTTCTATGTAACTTTACCCATGAAATGCAGACCTCGAATATAGACGTTTGAAAATTGTATGTAACTTCTAGTCTCATGCTAAAACTTCAGACTACTAATATGTTAATACACTCTTGTATTAAACCAAACGCTCCTTAACTGAATTATATATATATCTCTTAGGCTACTCCGAAATGTAACTTTTGAAAAATTTTCCCCGTTTTATATGTTCTTGTCGTTTTGTATGATCTCTTGCAAATATTTATATAGTAAATATTAAAAAAAAAAAAAGAAAAAAAAGCAAAAAAAAAGTAAAAAAAAAGAAAGAAAAAAAAAGGAAAAGCTAATAAAATTTATTACCTGTGAGACTGTTGATCCTTGCCACTGTCACCAGCAGTTCCCGTTCTTTCCGTCGAATTATCTTCTTCGAGAACTGGAAATGGATCTAGAACAGGAAACTGAGGCCTTGAAAATTTCCGTGGTGGTAACTGTGGAGCACTCGCAAATTCGGGCAATCTTTCGTTCCAATCAACGTGCAGCAACAGTAGTTCCATTATCCTTATATAAGCTTTTGTATTGTGTATAATTTGTCTGGAATATAAATTAAATATATGTCACAGATATTTTGTGCAAATATGAAAAAGAAAAAAAAAGAAAAAAAAAAAAGATAAAATTAACGAGAATTAGTAATAATTAGAATATCATACAGTTATGTACTCACATGATTCGTTCCCAAGGTGGCCTAATGAATATATGACGAAACACCTGGACAAGTACAGTGGGTGGTTCCGTGTAACCCCTCCCATGTTGCAATTGACATATGCGACAAAAGTGAGCCATCAAGTGAAACAACGTACTCCTATGATGTTCCGGAAGTTCAGTAACAAGTTGTCCTAAACGGGCAGCACACTGCTCGTCGCTTCTCATATCTGAATGTACAAAAATGTATAGTTATGTATATCTCATAAATCTTAAATATCAAAGAACACTTACTTGATGCCTCTAGGAACCTGTCATAAAATTGTACCGGTATTACCGGATCTGGTAATTCTTGCAGGAACTTTTTCAAAACGCTTGCAATGCATTGAGGAGTGTAATGATCCAAATCAGCGTTACGTACGTCTGAATCGAAAGAATTTAATTTAAATTTAAATTTAAATTGAAATGTCGTAATAATTCAACGAAAAGATATCTATCTATGTTTAAAGTATATTTACCTTCGTCCAAGTTTTGTCGTAACTCAAGGGTTTGCTCGTTAGGTTTACTGCAATAGACTTTGTAGAGATCTAAGGTCGTGTCCGCACATGCCTTTTCTTCGAGTACGCGCGTACATCTTTCCACCAAGATCGGAGCGGAACGTGTAGATGTTTCGAATTGTGAACACAGGGCGAGGCCAAATACTAAATAAAAAAAAAATAAATAAATAAATAAATAAATAAATATATAGCTGAAGCTTTATAAGTACTTGAATATATGGGGAGGGGGGAGGGGGGGGGAGGGCAAAAAAAAGAAAGAAAAAAAATACAATAAAGAGATATATATCACAGTGATATATACACCTTATTTATATCGTTTCCTCTTAATCTCCATAATAATTTTATTCCTACATTAAAATCGATGAGCTACGTACATACGTGTCATAACTTCTAATTTGACTAACTACACCGTTTCTCTATCCCATAATCAGGATAATAGTAACAAAAAAGGACTCATTGTATACGCTCATTTCCTCGCTTACTCGTCGTTGAACCATACCACAAATAAATTTGCGCGATTGCCAGCTTTCATAAACGTAAATTGCTAATTTCCTATAGAAAGGCAAACGATGAGATAAGAATATTTAGTAGTAAGAACAGGTAGCGAAGACTATGTAATATATTGAATCTGCCGTTATACCGTTATAACGTCCGTGATTAGAAACTTGTAGGAGCATGGGAGGAGTAAAGAAAGAAAAGAAAAAAAAGAAAAAAAAAAAAAGAAAAAAAAATCATCGAATGTTCGTAGTCTGATAACGATAGAAAAACAAGGAAAGCGGATCTCCAAATGGAACACTGGCAATAGGGAGAAACGTTTTCCTTTCTCTCTCTCTCTCTCTCTTTCTCTTCTCTCTCTCTGTCTGTCTGTCTGTCTGTCTGTCTGTCTGTCTGTCTCTCTCTTTCTCTTTGACTATCGATCCGAGGACACATCTGCAAGAAATTTGCCTTTATTTATGAGCCTAACGAGAGAAAAAGAAAATTGTTACGATTTAAAGAGAAGATCAAGCGCATCGACGAAAGAACCGCGCTCATAAAAATCGTCTTGGACAGCTTGTGAAAAATGGACGGACGAAACAAAACAGCGGCTTCAAAGTACTCTTCCTCCTTTTTGTTTTTTTTGTTTTGTTTTTCTTCTTTTTTATTGTTATTATTATTATTATTATTATTATTATTATTATTATTATTTTATTGCGTTCATAGAATACCCTTATTTAACGAGACATTTCAAAGAGAGAACAAAAGTGACAAATAAAAGACATAAAGTGTTTAAAATCATGTTAGAAGGTTTAAACGAAATGGAAATGCTTCGTACTTTTCTATTTTCGAATAACATGACTTTTAAATATTTACAAATTTCATAAAAACAACTAATTACTTTAAACGATAAATTTAAAAACTACGAATGTCTAGACGATATTTATCAATGAACATTTATCCTTTTATTTAAATTATATACACATTCATTTCCTTTTTTCTTTTTTTTTCACAAAATAGTATTTCTACCTAACATTTTGATACGAAGAGGTTGAAAATAAAAATAGAAAAGGAAGAGAGAGAGAGAGAGAGAGATCTTAAAAATAAAAAAAAAATAAAAATAAGAATACCAGAACCCCTTAAATCATTCTTACGTATGCAAGGAAAAAAAAAAAATGTAAAAAATGCAAGCAGAAAGGTCGGCGTATCGCGAATAGTATTTTTTCTCATATCAGCCTGCGACGTCGACGATTGCGACAAGGGCTAGCGTCCGTCTACGCGATTGTTTATTACCCACATTCGCCGCGTGCCTTGCTGCTATTCTTTTCTTCGTTTTACAACTGACGAACCATTGACTTTATTTTCGCATAAAAGTATGCACCTAAACGGAAAGCTGTTCATATTTTCGAGCGGGTTGTAGCGACATAAACCAACATGTCATTGATACCAAGTACACCACTTGTATAATCAAAGGCGTGCATACATGCATTATAAAAGGGAAGAGAAGGGGAAAAAAGAGAGAGAGAGAGAGAGAGAGAGAAGCAGAGGTAGAAACAGAAAAAGAGAAAAATAATAATGAGAAAGAGATGGAGAAGGGAAGAAGAAAAGGGAGTGAAATTTATTTTTATGGCTACGATACCAACGACGTCTTGTTTCTTCACAAGCATATCTTATTCTTTTACTTCATCCGGATCGAAAGAAAGAAAGAAAGAGAAGGAGGAGAGACAGGAAAATAAAAAGGTAGGAGAAGGGGAGAGAGAGAGAGAGAGAGAGAGAGAGAAAGAAAAAAGTACGAATCGAAACATGGTAAGCGAACAAGATCATATAGATGTGAAGTTAACGAAGGAAGGCATGTCCGATGGAGGTCAACACGGAAATTCGATATTCGTTACGAATGCCTATCGAGCCTACTGCCGATTTTGTCGTAGGTAGGCGATCGTACCGGGCGCGCTCGTGCCATGTGCGAATGACTGCTACTTGTCGTCGTCGATCGCGAGCCGGACAACGCGGCTGCTGAATAATTTTAATAGCTTTCGGTGCATGCACGTATCTACATACACACACACGCACAAATACACGCACACGCATTTGTATGTATATTGTATATATGTATATATGTTCGCATATATGCATGTGTGTATGTGTGTGTGTACGTGCATACATATATATATATATATATATATATATATATATATATATATATATATATATATATATATACATGGACGTTCTGCGTTACCTCGGAAATAACGAGCGCGCCAGCGATAATTTCATTTTTTAATTGCGCTTAGTCACGAATATCCGGAAGCTGCGCCTGCAAATGGCATCGTTCAACGACAGACCGAACGTAAGTCATCCAAGTATATATATGCATATACATATACATACTTACGCTTCAAATGTAATAAACGGAGCGAGCGAAAGGTGGGAATCGAATAAAGAAAAAAAGGAAAAAGAAAAAATAAAAAAAAAAAAAAAAAAGAATTAAAAAAAAAATTAAAAAAAAAAAAAAAGAAGAAGACCGGTAAACACGTTGCCGATAATATATTTCCTTTGCTTTCTGAATTTCTCTACGGCATACGTTAAAGCCACAATGAATTGTAAATTTTTTCATGGTAAATGAGTAACTCACAATGGGCTTCTCTTTTTTTTTTTTTTTTTTTTCCTTTTTTTTCTTTTCTTTTCTTTCTACCTTCGTTTTTCTTTTTTTTTTTCTCTCTCTTTTTTTTTCTTTTTTTATATATACGTTTTTATATATTAATCCATTCATTGCAAATAAGAAAAAAGTGTCTATTATTTATCAATGAAATTATCATTATAATTATCGTTATAATTTTTTATATAAATTCGAGAAAAAGAAGTATCTGTGTGAATTCTTCCCACTTATTATTCAGTATTGTATTTTCATTCGTTCATTAATACGAGGGCAATTTATAAAGTTCCTTATCCCTCCTATCGGCCTTATCTCGTTTATAAATGGAGGATAAAAAAAAAATTCATTGACACATCTTATATTGACTATCTATTATATGCATAACTTTAAAGTTCAAAGTTGATCCATCGTGTAGTCTTGTTGGAAATGTTAATTTAAAAGAAGCTATATCATTGCCTGCGGTTAAATGGATAACTTCGAGCACCATGTCGTAATTAAATTTCTCGTTAAAAAAGACTTAACGTCTATTAAAATTTTTAATGAAATGAAAAATACGTTAGATGATAGTGTATTATTATCGTATACGGTGATAAAATAAAAATAGGAATTTAAAGTCAAATTTAAACGTGCTCGTATCTATCAGCTTGCAAGACGACCCTCACGTCCTTGTAATGAACGTCCAAAAACTGCAACGACGGAAAAAATCGTCAAAAAAAAAAAAAAAAAAAAAAAAAAAAAAAAAAAAAAAAAAAAAAAAAAAAAAAAAAATGCACAATATTGTTTTACAGGATCACCGATTGAAAGTGTCCAAAATTTTTAAGGATGTGAACAATGCACGTTCCCATTAAATAACGAGCGTTGTAATTGTGACAAAGATTGTTAATTTAAAAGTTTGACTTGTTTCCTTATCGTAATTTCTTCTCGAGATTTGACTATCTCGGAATTTCTATAGCTTTCAAAATAAAAAAAAAAATTTCTTGGCGATCGACAATTTTTGTCATATAATAAAATTACTTTGAAGAACTTAAAAAAAAAAAAAAAAGAAAAAAAACAGATATTCGAGATGCCATAAAAGCACTAGATCATCAATGAATGAAGCGCATTGAAGTTAAAGGAGATTATGATAAAAAAAAAAAAAAAATAAAAAAAAAATAAAAAATAAAAAAAAAATAAAAAAATAAATAAATAAATAAATAAATGAATGAATGAATGAATAAATAAAATTAATTTAAAATAGAAAATCGTACGTTTTTATTATTATGCTGCGTATTTTTCAAAATTTCCCTCATCCTTCTACGAGTTAAATTACGAGAGAGTTAAGTATTTAATATGTGCAGATGCACTCATGCGAAATACTTCTTTAGATATGGATATCTACTTATCTACATTTCATCGAATTCGTTAGAATAAAAATCACGAGCAAGCACGTATGCGATCGAGGGATGACAGCGTCGAACAAGATCATTGTGCCTGCTTCGTTAAGTTTAACGACTAGACTCGGCCGTTCTATCGCTTGCTTGCTCACGAGTTTGCGTGTGTTCGCCAAGCTTTCACGGAAAAGTTTTCCAAGTACGAGAATAGTTTATTCGTTACTTTTGTTTTTACGGAATTATGTTGAACTTGCGTTAGACGCATGCGTACGTACATAATGTATATATATATATATATATATATGTGTGTGTGTATATATACACATACATATATATATATACATATGTATGTGTATGCATGTGTATGTGTATGTGTATATATGTATATATATATATATAAATTTATAACTATGCGATTTCTATCCTCGCTACATTAATGGATGTATGTCGTTCGGTGAATAAATTACAAAGTGAAATTACGAGATCCGATGTGTGTGCATGTATTTCACATACATACGTACATATCTCTCTGAAATCGTTAATATTTGTTTCATACTATTCGCAAGAACGCATCTAGAGGGGCGAGGCCGTTATTACAGTCAATATCCGTGCGATACACACCATGAGCGACTATAAACCAATACCGGTCGGAAGCCATTGTAAATTCTAACAATACCAGTGTGGTTCTAATTTATACTCGCTTTTATAACGAGATGTAACGTACTTGAGAAAGGTGTCCTTGCCGTAAACTTCATAACTCTTCGATCGCGGCACCGACTTAGGCGCTAACGAACACGTTTCTGATGCAATATCTTGGATAGTCGGCGGAACGATATTTGAATTTTTCAATAGTTTCCGTATACATATACCGTTGATTAAATGAACTGGCAAAGAAGCAACGAGAGCTTGCTCGTTCGCTTGCTTGGCGATAGACGGAATCGCGTGTCTGGCGCGTAAGCGAAAAGTTTCAGAGTTAACTCACCGGAAGCGTATCTATTGCTACGGTTTTTCGACTCAGCGGGGACGCAGCTTATGGGTAGACCAATCGCCGAGCACGTTCTGTGGGCTACCAGGCCGCAATCTGTCGAAAAAGAAAAAGCACGATCTTTATTCCTGCTTAAGCGAAAAAGGAAAAAAGAAAGAAAGAAAAAAAAAAAAAAAAAGAGAGAAAAGAATCGTCGCTAAGTAAAATAAAAAATATTGAATAATTCAAAGCGTTTGTAAATTTCCTTTTTTTTTTTTTTTTTCTTCTTCATATATCTAACAATATGCCATGCATTCGTGAATATTGTTTTAAAAAAGCTGAGATCTTTTTTTTTTTTTAGATTTGTATTGGTCAAGTGTGCTTTTAATAAGAATTAAACATATATATTTTAAATTTACGTTTATTGTGAAGGACACAATGTAAAAATAGTTATTGAATAGAACATGAAAATTTGATATAACGTACGTTTAATAAAAATTCACTATATCATTATAAATAATAAATGCTAATTGCTAAGCATGATTAAGAAAAGATGAAGATAACAAATGATACGAGTAACGATTAATTATCCAAATATAAATTATTCCTTTTTCTATATAATTATTGGTGAATAAATTATTGGCGAATAAAAATTCTCATTGTACACGTAATCCAAATAAAATTGCGTCGCACTTGTTCGAAAATATTCGATAAATTCGAAGATAGATATTAAATGAAAGATTTGTTACCTTGGCAGAGAAAGCCTTGATGCAAAAGACCCCTGAGATATTTACGACACTTGTCACACTTTTCCAAAATACTGAAGCTATGCAACACAAGATTATGACCATCGTTGGTTGTATTGTTGGCCGGATGAGCGAGACCGATAGCGCAGTTCGCATTGACGGAGCTACTACCGGTCGTAGCTGATGTCAATGCCGTTGCCGTCAACGTCGCCGTCGTTGCCGTCGTCGCCGTAGTCGTGCTCGTAGTCGTGCTCGTTGTCGTGGAAGATGAGTTCGCTTCTGTGCTACCAGGCAACGAAAGGGGAGGCGACGTCTGGCAGAGTTCCTCGATACACACCAAAAGGATCTTCTGGTCGAGCTCATCTTTTATACCCATATGCTGTAATAAACAAGTTGGACGATCGAGAAGTCGGGCAAATATGCGATCGATTTCGAGTCCAAAAACATCTGCCCGGACGATTAATTTCACTACAAAGATGAACCATTGCTAAAGTCTTATATAACTATATACAGGCATAACCATATAATATAATTGCCTTGAAAATTGGCTTGGAAAAAAAGAAAGAAAAAAAGAAAAGAAAAAGAAAGAAAGAAAGAAAGAAAGAAAGAAAGAAAGAAAGTAACTCGTAAAACTTTCTTATCTCTCGTTTATTAAAAATTATACAATCTCTACGTGAAACATCAATAAATAATTTCTATAGTAAATATTTTCATTGATCGATCAAAATAGGAAACATACCTCGAGAACGGGGAGGATAGATAGTATATAACATATTAAACCCCACCTGTGCATGATCATGTTATTCCATTGAAAGAGTACTACTGTATCGAATAACGTACCCAATATTTTCCTGCTCGAAGCGAAATAAGAGAAAACAAACCAGATATAGTGCTTTATAAATCACGAAAAAAAGTCCGTGTCCGACAATAGAAACAGAATCTTTCACGCTTTGACGTATTACTCGAATATTCATTGAAAGCCGAAGCCACGTTGGAAGGACGCACGTTTGTCTCGTAAAAGAGAAGTAGGAGAAAGAGAAAGAGGTGGTGGAGGCGGAGATGGAGGAGATGGAGGTGGAGGAGGATGAATTGAACGCGAGAGAGAGAGAGAGAGAGAGAGAGAGAGAGAGAGAGAGAAAGAGAGAGGGCTGAGGGGCAGAGGGAGGGTGGGAGAGACATTAAAGCGACAAAGTTTTCGAGTTGAGAGCGTCGGGTGCGGGCGATGCGCTCGTAAAAAGCCGAATGGAAAAGCGTAATTTATGTGCTACGCTGCGCTAACTCCCGACTGACATCTCCTTCCCCGAGCGATTAACGCAGTTGCTTCTACGACGGCAAGTCAACAGGTGTCAGTTACTACGTATACGAGAAGAGATGCAGCATAATACCTACTGCATTTCGCAGAGACTCGAGAGCGCTCGCTCGCTCACTCGCTCGCTCGTCCGATTAAATCAACGGCTTTGAATTGCTCACGCCCATCCCGAGAGTACTCAAAATGGAATTAAAAATATTCTTTTAAGCGAGTCACAGTGCGAAATTAACGTGAACGACCGAGAAATCCCTCATTGCAAACTACTACTACTACTACTACTACTACTACTACTACTACCACTACTATTACTACTACTACTACTACTACTACTTGTCCTCTGCCGTCCCTTATTTTTTTTCAGAGTAATCGAAAGAAACGCGAAGCATTGAAGAGCTTATTTCAAAACATTTTAGAAAAATTCTTATTTTACGAATATGAAGATTATCTTTCATAAAGATTTATACGCTTATCATGAATACTTTATAGTTTTTTCTCTTTTTTTTTTCTATTTCGTTTTTTAGTATAGATAGTTTTTTTTTCTTTTTTTTTTTTTTTTTTTTTTTCCCCATACAATACATGATTGCTTTTTAATTTGATTTGAAATGATTCTAATGATTAAGGGGTAATATGTTAAAAAGATTTTCTGAGTTTTCGTGTTTCGTGAATTTGCGAATCTATTACAATTACGAAATCTTAAACTCAGGAAAATACTTTCGTTTGAATTTTTTTTTTTTTTTTTTTTTTTTTTTTTCCCCAAGATATGGCTACAATTTTCGGCATAAATCGTGATGTACGCGTGCGCTATTTTAAAATAAATCGGCTACCGCGAACGATTCCCTCTCTGTTTCTATCTTTTTCTCTCTCGGCGCTACACAACGAACACTGGGCCAAACGCTATTATTAGTTGGACGTGGCTAAAGTAAGGATCGATATATTACGCATATTCGTTCGCGCGCGAGCACAACAATAAAATTTAACGCCGGCGTTATATTATTTTACGCTCGACGTATAGTAAGAAAAAGAGAAAGAGAGAGATAGAGAGATAGAGAGAGAAAGAGAGAGAGAAAAGAATAGTCACTATGTATGCACGTCTACGTACAAAGTTCGACTCAAAAGAAAGAGTCAGGAATAAAGAAGAGAACGCAAAGTCGAGAATGTTTTATATTCGTTTGAGACGACGCATGGTGGGTTTTTTCAAGTGTTGTATTAAAAAACATAACACCACTCGGATGATTTAGGGTCTCGTATCTTCGACCGATAACTCTTTACGACAGTGAGTAGATCGATTTTAGAATTCCTTTAAAATCACAAAGAACTAGCGCGAATTCTCGCATAGACAGAAGGAAAAATTCTCACGCGTCGAGTTTTACGAGTCGATTAGCATTGTAATATACTTATTATACGCGACGGAGCCTTGCTAAAGAAGTTCCGGCGATTTCGTCCTTGTTCTCCATGTTCCTACAAAATCCTTTCATTGCTTGCAATGCGAGAATACGAAAAAGTCAAAGGGGAAAAAAAAAAAAGAAAAAAAAAATAAATAAATAAAAATAAAAATAAAAGAAAAAGGAAAAAAGAAATATTGATCGTTCGCAAAACTTCTTCTCTGACGATCTTTCAATCCTAAAAAAAAAAAAAAGAAAAGAAAAGAAAAAGAAATTCCACCTTACAAAATCGACGGCGAACTATCGAAGAGAGAAAGAGAAAGATAGAGATAGGGATAGAGAGAGAGAGAGAGAGAGAGAGAGAGAGAGAGAGAGAGATGATTCGCGACTCGAATCAAGTATGAAGATCGCGTAGCGCACTTTTAATCTACCTGGACGAAGTAACGATTCCTGTTGGCAGCTCTACGAGCAAGAGACAATAGTGCGCGTAGTAGAAAGCGCATGCGTGTTATACACAATAAGACGCTTGATCGCACGACGAACGCGATAGGTGGTATCGCCGTTCTATCACTAATTTACGTTTCGAATGAAATTTCTAATATAGCGCTAATTAGTATACCAATTATCCTGTCTACTTTTGCCATTCTAATTAATGTTCTTAGCTTTCCTTCTTTAATCCCTCCTAAGCTCGGTCTCCTCCACTTAATTCGGTTTTCCGCTATTCGCCAATTCAATCCCCCCTTTCTCATTTTCAACTCAATTCCTATTCTTTCTTTCTTTCTTTCTTTAATTGCCGTAAGTAGTTGCCTCCTCTTAATTAGACGAGAGACGATAGGCCAAGTAGAAGCAGTAAGACCGCCAAGAGTAAACCTTTTTTCACGCACAATACGGAGGAGTTTGAAAGGCCGCATGAGCCTCGGAGCCACCTAAGCGAGAGACTCATTATGATTATGATAATGTCGACGACGATAGGAACGAACGTATGTATATACGTAATGTATATATGTACGATCTATAGCTGAATCGTGGCACGAACGTCGAAGAACGTCCGATGCGATGAATACATATGTATATGCTTTCTATGTAAAGCGTGTCTAACTCGTCTAGCGTCTAGCTCAACTAGGAATATTCATTCGATTTTAATTTACGTCCACGTCACGTGGACGCCGACTCCCAACTTTGTTTCTTCTTTTTTCTTCTTTTTTTTTTCTTTTCTTTTTTTTTCTTTTTTCTTTTTTCTTTTTTCTTTTTTCAATTAATTTTCTTCCCCTCTCCCCGCCCTCTTTCTTTCCTTTTCGTTCCTTAGTTAAATAAAATGACCGTTGGACGAATTCCATCGAGTAACGTAAATATTAAAGAAGAGAAAAGAGAGACAGAGAGAGAGAGAGAGAGAGAGAGAGAGAGAAAGATAAGGCACGCGCGATAGGCAATAAAAGCAAATGGAGAAAAGAAAGAATCGATAAAGACTCCTCCGTATGGTCCGAGGCAGACGCTCCATGGCAATTACAAGGCCAACGGGCCAAGGAAAACGTCGTCCAGATATTCTTCACTTCGAGGTCATCGCCTTTGTCGTACCAACCAAAGAAATTTCGATTTTTGCGAATACGTCGATCGACCCCCTCTTTTTCCTACCCTTCTCCTCCTCCCTCACTTCGCCATCCATCATGCTCTTGATTTTTCTAGGTCGCTCGTTTAACTTCCATTAATGTACTTTTATATTCTCGCGTCGTTAAATACGCGTACCAATGTAAAACAGGAATAAACTATTAAACATTATGAGTGGCCCACGCGGATTAATATCATTATATTGATATAGGTATATATTGTCGATTATCATAGGATCCGTATAATATGACTTACCATGAGTTTATCTCGATCCAGATGACGAAGATCGCTACCTTTAATATCCTTCGATTTGAAAATGTCCGCATAGCTGTAGAGATTTAACGCTGACATCCACTCGAGTACGTCTAACGATGTCCATTCACTGACGGGCTATAAAAAAGATGAGAGAGCTTGGCTTGAACGATATAGTAGCTATTAAATTGCAATGGCGATCGACCCAAATCCGATCGTTCGTAAAGGGACAACCGATTTGTTGTCTCGCTCCAGTGAACAATAGAGAGAAAGAGAGAAAGGGACAGAAATAAACAAAAAAAAAAAAAAAAAAAAAAAAAAAAAAAAAAGAAAAAAAAAAAATATCAAAGTAGAACACCATTCACAATAGAAATGTTTTATTATCGAAAATGAAAACTCCGAAGACTGTCTTGAAATCGACTGTACGTAAAAGCAAGTAAATGCATCGTCGATCAATCGCTTTATTTAACAGTTCGTACATATTCATAATTACGTATTATTTTGAAGATACACCTTTAACCTTCTGAACTTATTTCGCGATTCCAAAGATAATGCGACAAGTATATCCGTGCCGAAACGAAGACCGTATTCGTGAACGTTCACCATGCGACCAAAGACAGATTAGATAAGTATAGCCTGCCGTGGCAGCATCGACGTGAAAGACATCGAGTACGTAGAGTACATGCATATCCGCATGTACCTGGATATATGCTTGCACATGTCTGTGTGTACGATTGCGCGAGCACAGTATTGAGAAAACTCGATTAATCGAATGCGTAAAAAAAACACGCGATCTCGCGCGCGAAATAGAGAGAGAGAGAGAGAGAGAGAGAGAGAGAGAGAGAGAGAGAGAGAGAGAGAGAGAGAGAATAAGAAAACGTAACCTTCTCTTGTAACCTTAAGTCTATGATCGTGACGACACCAACGAGATAACACATTCGATGTCTTCTTATTCTTCTACTTTTTCTTCTACTTCTACTTTTCTCTCTCTCTCTCTCTCTCTCTCTCTCTCTCTCTCTCTCTCTCTCTCTCTCTCTCTCTCTGTCTCCCTCTTATTCTTATATATCTTCGTATCTCAGCAACGGGAAAGAAACATGCGACAATTTTCTTGAAATTTTCTACGTGAATTTACGCACAAAAAATTTCTACGCGTATCTCAGATCCGCAAAAAAAAAAAAAAATAAAAAGAAAAAAATATCTCGATATGATTACACTTCGAAAAACACAAAAATTTATCTTCCATTTTCATCGTCCTTTTTCGTAATGGTGATCGTGGTTCTTATTGAAACGTTTCATAAATTACTTTGCATCCGACGCGTTTTTCAACATAAACGAAACGAATGTTTCACAATAAAATTTCAACGATCAATTCCACCGAAAGAGTCTTTTACCTTCTACTAGTTTGCCTATTAACGCGTTTCCAACGCATCGACCGCGACTTCGCATTTATATAAATATTTTATTATAGTTCAAACAGAGTATAATTTAACATAAAGATTCAACTTTAGTATTTAATTGAAAACAATGAATATTTATAAAAAAAAAAAATGTGTACGTTATTTTAATTTTACTTTCGAATTATGCTTTTTTTTTCTTCTTCTTTTTTGTTTTTTCTTTTCTTTTCTTTTATAAAATTGTATCTCCTTGAAAAAAATTCGAGACATTTTACAAATCCATTTCGTGTATCATAGTTCAATACATCAAACAACGATATTAGCCATAATTTGTAATGAATATTTTCATTGTATTTATATTATTTATTCATCCTTTGAAATCGATTCTATATGATACATATAGATGGTATATATCGCAAAAACTCGTGATCACAGCCGATTAAAAAGGCGTCGGCGTTATTTCCTCGGCACTTCGCTTTTACCCAGATAGATTTAGGTCGTTACGCCATCGGGCTCAAGCAGGTTTCGCTCTAATAACAAAATGTCGCTTATATGTCTGAGAGCGTATTAAAACCGGCTTAGGAATCGAGGGGGGCCTAACGTTGAGGTGGGTTTTCGTCACTAACTAAAATAGACCCATAATCATGCAAATCGCTCGATTCACTTGCCACTGATAATTTCTCTCTTTTGTTTCTCTTCCTCCCTCTCTCTCTTTCTCTCCGTCCCTTCCTCTCTCTCTCTCTCTCTCTCTCTCTCTCTCTCTCTCTCTCTCTTTCTCAAGTTTCAACTTCAATAATCCATTACTATATATGTGAGGATTCATGTAATATCTGGATATATTCTATCTATTCATTTCATTACTTTATATAATTATTATTATGACGAAAGAATTGTTTTCCATTCAAAAATATCTAACTCATAATCATGGTAATTGTTAACAATTTCTTTGCTTGTAATATATATATACATATATATATATATATATATATATATATATATATATATATTATCTATCGCGTGATGTTACTATCCCAAAATTCAATGAATCTGTCTATTGATCTACATATCTTCAGATATTTATATGAGTGCAAGTAATCGAAAAAATAATGATTTCAAAGAATTTAAGAACTATTTAATGTTTGCGAAAATGATCGCTCGAAAGTATCGTTCGATTCTGAGCGACTTAATTAAGACATTAACGATTTAGTTAAGACATTATTTTCTTCGATCCGTACTTATCCCTGATAAGATAGACGAAACAATGGGCAGTTGATAGCAATGAGAGCGAGCGAGAGCGAGAGAGCGAGAGATCGAGAGAGAGAGAGAGAGAGAGAGAGAGAGAGAGAGAGAGAGAGAGAGAGAGAAGATATAGCAAAGAGATGAATTTGAAGTTCTCTTTTTTATCCACTGTGCGAATCGAATTGTTGCGAAAACAATAAGGCGTTCGAATTATTACGCTTTCTTGAGCATTGAGTTTGAGAGGCTTTTTGGTCGATAGGATTTTTAACCCTTTGAATAGAATTTTGATACAGCAAACAATACAATTAGTTTTTAAATAATTTAAATATCAAGCGTTATTTCTTAAGTGTCAATAATAATATCAAAGCAAAAAAAAAAAGAAAAAAAAAGAAAAGAAAAGATACAAAAAATAAAGAAAAAAAAATTGTTTCCTGGCATTAAAATTATTCTTCCGATGAACTATGACTTTTCTATGAGACATTCATAAAGAAAAGAAAGAAAGAAAGAAAGAAAGAAAAAAAAAGAATCAGAAAAATATAAGACTTAAATAATTGCATTTTAATATAGCAACTTACAAAGAAAGATGTAATTTATTGTTTATTGACACTGAAAGTGTTAAAAAGGGCAAGAGTACGTTAGATAAAATACTGATATACTGACCTTGTCCTCATAAAAAATCTGGCCGGGTAGCGCGTGACCCTTGTTACTCCATTGGCACAGGTGCTGTCCGCTGTAGACCGAGCAGACGATGTGGAAGCACGCGCGGCAGTCTGCGGGACAGAGCGAAGCACACATGCAGCAACACGCGGACAATCTTCCACCAGCAGGCACCCTCGAGGCAGCGAACGTTCGCGCCTCGAGGGTACTACACGCGCTTTTGCCCTTTAACGAGCGGATAGCTTTATCGACGGATGAATTAGATCCAACAATCGCATCGTTCTCAATCCAATTCGAATCTACGACAGGGCTCTCGATCTCCCACGATTCTTTACTCAATTGATGTTGTTGCTGCGAGGTAACAGCAGCAGCATCGTTACACCTACAGACATATCGATGAAAGGAAAACACTCGGGCACAACAGGGTAAACGCGACCTGTTATCGATCTCGGTCTCGTTCTCGCGTTTCTCGTCATTAAATGCACGCAAAAACTGTTGCTGCTGTGGAGAATCCGATTTGTTGTTGCCATTATTGGAATTGTTCAACAGGCAACGCGGTTGGGCCTGTAAATGACTCGCTAACCATCTCTGTGCAGTAAATTGATTCGTGCTAGAAGAAGTCGCTACTGTTGGTTTGATTCTCGGCTCGTATGATTGCTGCTGTTGTTGTTGTTGTTGTTGTTGTTGTTGTTGTTGTTGCTGCTGTTGTTGTTGTTGTCTCGTCTCGTTATTGTTATAACCAAGAATCGAGTGCATTTGCAGATCGGTATAAGTGCCGTTCGTAGGTGCGTTTGCTAGAAAAGCTCGCGCTACTCGAGAACAGCCGACGGCTTCGATGGACGATGACGTTGTCGACGTCGTTGTCGTAGGGGCTGTCATCGTTGTTGCGTTAGACGAGGAGACTCCGTTAATAGTCCCCGCACCTTTCCTAAGCATATAATTGTCCGAATCAACGGCCAAAAGCCGTGGCATGGCCGAGGACTTTGCTTTTGCTTCATCCTTCGACGTCACCGTCGTAGACGACGATGACGCTGAAACTGACGATTTCACACCGCCAATACCCTTGAATAACGTCGCTTCTTCCTCCGTACGAGCATTCAATGGGTTAAGGAGAAGATCATGTATCTTCCCCTGAAGAGCGGCCACCGGTTGTTGTACCTGCGAGGCGCAGGCCGCGGTTGCGCTCGTCGCTCGCTTCATCGTCAAAGTTATTCGAGATCATCAAGGCTCTCTATCTCTATCTCTTTCTCTCTCTTTCTCTTTCTCTTTCTCTCTCTCACCCTCCTCTCTCTTTCTCTCTCTCCCCTATCTTTTTCCTCTTTCACTTATTTTTCTTCAAACCTCTTCTTTAACACCTCGCAACTATTAGAAGAGTATACCAGCAGGGACTAGGTCTCGTAAAGCTCTATCGTAAGCAAGCAATCTCTCCGTTCTTTCCACTCGAACAGGAAAGTTTTGCTTTCTTCGAATTCGGCCATCTCGCTCTCACTCCTATCGTTTTCTTTTCTCCTTGAAAAATAGTGCAAGTTGTAAGTCCGTTCGAGAGACTACGACGTAATCCATCGGTGCTACGTCCATCTCCTTTCGAACATTCTTGCTTTACGAGATCGTATCTTTTTCGATTCTAGCGAGGGACACATCAGCCTCATAACGATTCAAGACAAATCTTCTTTGGATTCTTCCCGACGGGTATATCACTGCTGTACCAAGAGAGTACGTCGATCCTTTCTCAAAGTTTAATATTTCTCTCTCTCTCTCTCTCTCTCTCTCTCTCTCTCTCTCTTTCTCTCTTTCTTTCTTTCTTTCTTTCTCTCTCTCTCTCTCTCTCTCTCTCTCCCTCTCTCTATTCTCTTTTGTTCTTTTCCGTGCTCCGAAGGACACCTCCGTCCTCGTTATCCTTCCGTCTTTTTTTCCTTCGGTTCCTTCAACCTCAGCCGATTCTACCTCTCAAGGCACCCACACGGTCGCACGGCGCCGCCGTTTTACCGTCGGCGTTGCGTTAGCGCCGTCGTTATTATTAATAAAGAGAAGTGGAAATAGACGTACCAACGTAGAAAGAGGAAAGAAAGAGAACGAGAGAGAGAGAAGAGAACAGAAGAGAAGAGAGAGAAAAAGAGTGAACGAGAGAGAGAGAGAGAGAGAGAGAGAGAGAGAACGAAAGAGAGCCGCTCCCGTGGGTGTGACCTCGTGTAAATTCGTTTTCCATAAATCTCACTCCTACCGCTCTCTCACGAGCGAGCACACACGACCTTTGTATAAACGCCGAGATTCGCCGAGCCGAACGAAACCGGTTCCGTCAAGCAACGACACCGAGCGATTTTCAACGTAGTCCCACGAGCACACACGTAGCGCCAAGAAACCAAGGGAGAGAGAGAGAGAGAGAGAGAGAGAAAGAGAGAGAGAGAGAGACAGAGAGAGAGAGAGAAAGAGTGATCCTCGTGGCTTATCGAACGCGATTCAAAATCGTCGAAGGATCCTCTCCTTCTCTTATCGTCTTTTCTCTTTCTCTTTCTCTCTCTGCCTCTCTCTCTCTCTCTCTCTGTACTCGCTCTCTCTTCTTCTTCGATCGGCACGAATCTCCACGAGACGAGGGCGCTTCTTCTCGTGTTCCTCTCGATCTCATACGCTGCTCCACGCGAACGCGATCGCTCTGCCACTAGAGAGGAGAGATCGATCTATCGCCAGTAATCTTCTCTCCTCACAAATAAACCGGACGAGTTTGGACGATTCCGTTTTTTTATTTCTCTTCTCTGATTTCTTTCTTTATTCCTTTTCTTTCTTCCCTTTCTTTTCTTTTCTTTCTTCCTTCCTTACTTCCTTCCTTCCTTCCTTCCTTCCTTCCTTCCTTCCTTCTTTTCTTTCTTTCTTTATCTATGCACTCGTGTATTCTTGTACTACGAACGGCGTATATAAAATTTCCTTGGTCACGTTGGCCTAGCGGACAAATTCCTCAAACGAAACGTGCTTCCGTGTAACCGGCGAGAGAATATATCGTTTCCGTCGACTCAAGTGCCCGAAGCAAGACCTTCGATCCAATCTTCTTTTAGCCACTTCTTTTCTCTTATTATCTTCTTCTTCTTCTTCTTCTTCTTCTTTCTTTTTTTTTCTTTTTCCTTTTTTTTTCTTTTCACTTTTTTTCTTCGCGTGATAAAAAAAAATGAAGGAACGATCAACGATCTTCTTCTTCCTCTTCTTTTTCTTCTTCTTCTTCTTCTTATTATTATTATTATTATTATTAGTATTCGATCGGACTGAGATTTCAAAAAAGAAGAAAAAAAAGTAAAGTCACGCGCAAAGACGAGTCTAGTCGTTATCACGTTAAGCGCGTATTCGCGACTGGTCTCGGTTACGACCGGCTCCCACAAAAGCCTCCGTTCGTCTTCCGTCCTTCCTCCGTGGCAGCGCGCGTGACACTGTTTTACCGACGAATCCGTTTCCTTCTTCTCCCTCCGCTACCTCGTCGATAATGTAGAACTCACAACGTCGGACAATTTTATATCTCCCTCTTTCACTTTTCTCCTCCGTGCTCTTCTTTTCGTACGTCTAAAGTTTTCACGTAGAGATGTTGTAGCAAAAAAGAAAAGGGGGGGGGGGGATGGGGGAAGGGGTGGGAGGGGGTAAGAAGAAAAAAAAAAGAAAAAAAGAGAGAATAGAAAGGAAAAGAAGAAGAAGAAGAAGAAAAAAAAAAAGAAAAAAGAAATAGATGGCTTTTTACCGTCTCTTTTATCACTCTCTTCTATTAATTTTCTTCGTTAAAACGTTCGCCGATAATCGAGAGACTATCCACATCGATTCCACACCGTCGTCGTTCTTCGATTTTCGACGAGGCCACACGAGGGATACGATATATCCCCTACTACTCTCTTCGTTCTTCGTCGTCCTCCTCCTCCTCCTCCTCCTACTCCTCCTACTCCTCCAACAGAACCTCCACGATTCTCCTTCCGGCGCGAGAGGAGCGCGGTTACCGAACGAGTGTCTCCCTACTTTTCACCTTCCTCCTCCTCCTCCTCCACCTCCTCCTCCCTCGAACGTCGTTTCTCGTCACCGTCCTCTCGTCGTTCGCGTGCTCTCTCGTCTCGTGGACGAAAACGCCGGCGCGAAGACTACATACAGTTCGTGAGCCACCGGATGGAAAAGTCCACTGGGCAATGCACTTTTTGTCCCGCACACCTGCACGCACGAGCTGTGCACACAGTCGTTACTCGCTCGTATGTGCAATGACGATCGCCTCTCTATCTTTCTCTGTCTATCTGTCTCTTTCTTTCTTTCTCTCTCTCTCTCTCTCTCACTCTCTATCTATCTCTATCTCTCTCTCTCTCTCTCTCTCTCTCTCTCTCTCTCTCTCTCTCTCTCTCTCTCTCTCTCTCTCTCTTTCTCTCTCTCTCTATCTATCTATCTCTCTTTTTATGCTATACTTGCGCTCGATCTCTTTTCCTCAGCGGCTGCTCCGAAGTCGTCGTTCTCGCCGTCTTCAAACTCTTTCGATGAAGCTTCGGCTATTCTCGTAGTCACGATCACGACGCACAGACTGTCTCTTTCTTTCTTCGTTTCTTTTGTGTTTTATTTTTTGAACAGAAAAAAAAAAAAAAAAAAAAAAAAAGAAAAGAAAAGGTAAAAGAAAAAGAAAAAAAGGGAGAAAAGAAGAAAAAGAAAGTCTCGCACTCGAATTCTTTTTACTTCCTCGTAAAGTTGTCGTTCGGTCGTACGAGCTACCAATATAATATCCGAGGACGATAATCTTCTCGTTTTAAGGAAGATCACATTCAGCGTCTTCCTCAACGGTTACTCCTCCTCCACCTTCTCCTCTTCCTCCTCCTTTTCCTCTTGAACGACTTCTGGTCGATTTCTTTTTCGTAGAAAGATAACGAGGTGATATACCTCTTAAGAGGACGTGTATTTTTTTAATGGAATATATCCACTTTTGTTCTAATAACGACGACGACAGTGGCACGGTGCACAGCTGACCGGCCGGTCTGCCAAGTTCGGTCAATAGCCATTGCCGGAGCCAGCGGCAGTCACGGCGGCTCTCTCGCCGACGAGCCGAACCTCCTGCTCGATCGTCGGCGCACGACTTCGGCCCTTTCCGCTGACGCTCGGCCCTTCTCGTGGCCTTTAACGCTACGAGCCAGGGCCGTGTCGATTCGACTCGGTGCCTCGCCTTTCTCTTCTTACCCTTCCTCAATCCTATCCATTCTTTCCCTTCGTATGTATAACTCTACAGGCATATCTCTCTACAACGGTCGAACGATCGAAACTACCAGCAAAAAAAAAAAAAAAAAAAAGGAAAGACAAAAAAAAAGAGCCAAAGAAACAGAAACGGATAAGAGTTACAGCCCTAGCATCGATGATTTAATGATAATCTTCGATTTATGATTCTTTTAAAATCATTTATATATATATATACATATATGTAGGATTTAACGACGATCAACATCGTTCAGTTAATGTTTCTTACGTATAGTCGTGGGAGATCTTTGTCCGAGAACACGCAAGAAACTTGGGGGAAGGGAAGGAGAAAGGAACAAGTCTTTTTTACGCGGTGGCGTCTGTCGTAGTTTTTGAATTGAATTGATAAATGTAATCTTTGTAACTTCGTTCAATCGCCGAAAAGATTTCGTTCGTGTCAAAGGTCGACAGATTGAGATATCCATCGATAATATCAACGGCGATTCGTTCGCCGCGGGAAATTCAAAATGCTTCTAGAAAAAAGAAAAGAAAAGAAAGGAAAAGGAAAAAAAAAGAGAAAGACAAAGAGAGAGATAAAAAGCTCAACAGATTCATACGATTTAAAAAAAAAAAAGAAAAAAAAAAGATTCAATTTCAATTGGTGCAATCACCAATACTCCTAAATCCTCTTGTTGATCGATAAAAAATGTTTTTACGAAGGCGATATCGGAAACGATGCTTCCCGTCGACGTCCAACAACCAAGAACATCCGAACAAAGAAATTGAGAGGAACCTCGAAGGAAGACTATTTTTACGGACTAAAAAGTGTACTCGCCTATACTTGAAAAAAGTACATACGTAGTATATGCAGCATCGCCGTTTACTCTAAGTGGCCGATTTTAAATGCAACGTTTAAACGAGGAGAAAGACGAGACATCATCGGCATGTCTCAAGGAGTATTTTCTACGCGGAAAATCGCTTCCACGGTATTCCTTTCCGTCGTTTCCCTTAGCTCAACGGCAGTCGTTAATATACCGGCAGTGGCGCAGGTGCGAGCTCTTTTACGATCGAGCCTTTTACTCTCCTCGCTCTTATCGTAAAGTACTCTCTTCCCGAAGAGAACTCGCTTCACCCTTTTCGTCTCGCGTGCACGTACGAGACGTCATCGTCATCATCCTTGTTATTGTCGTAGTTGACGTCAACGACGAAGCCAAAGTCGTCGAGGAAGCAGAAGCAGCAGCAGCAGCAGAAGAAGAAGAAGAAGAAGAAGAAGAAGAAGTTTTCTAACCAACGAAATTCAATGGCGTGTGGATCGTTTAAGGGTCGGCTTAAAGGAAGGGACGTGAAAGTGAAAAGCGGCTTTCCAACGTATAGCGCGCTCGGCAACGGGGTTGAGAGATCATGGAAAGGGTCCGCGAACGTGGGATGATCGAATCTAGTCGCACGCATGCGTACTACCGGGAGAGCTTCCTGTTCAAGGTCACAGTCCCGCTACCGCAACACGCGTCGCCCTGTGCTATCGCCGTTGTTCAACTTTCTTTCTTTCTTTCTTTCTTTCTTTGTTCTTTTTTTTTTTTTCTTTCTTTCTTTCTTTCTTTTTTTTCTTCTTATTTATCGAAACTCTAGAAAATGTTCATAAATGTGTATATGGTACTTCTATATGGTATTGTGACTATCAAGTTACTTAAAGCGTATTGCATTAGTTGTTCCTCATAAATATTTACGGTTTGTAAAATAAAACGAATTTAAGATTTAAATGATTTTTAAATATAAATATTACCTAGATTTCTAATCAAAACGACCATGAGTTTTGTTTTTCATCACTTTCAATATAAACGTTACTTATTTATTTTTAGATAAAATAAACAATAAATTTCGGTTGAGTGCAGAGATACAGAATAGACAGACATTGTTAATCTTCCAAGAAAATACGTCATTTATAACTTTGTCAGTGTGGGTAACAATGTAAGAAAACAGATACGTAACTTTGATTTTTGGTTATAGAAAATTGGCCGTATTCTGTGTGTAGAACGTGTAGAAATGATCATATATTATGCCGTAATCGTTTTTCTCCGCTACTTAAACAGCACACACGATCTTGGTATATAAAGGATACCTCTTCACGTGCGGGAAGTATAACAGCAAAGCTGCTTTTATAGATCCACGAAAAGACAGAGAAAGCGGTTAGCGTGAAGTCGTTTAAACGCTCGTATCTTTCTCCTTGCAATACTTTCGTCTATTGCTTTTTTACAATGATAGTGAGAAAAAGATACCTTTCGTACGATAAAAAGCAATAATATCAAATGGCGTGATAGCCCTTTCCATTTTATTTCCAACTTTTCGTTTCCACATTTATATTAAAGCTCCATTTCTATCTTATAGCAATCGATATTATTCTATATATACGATAGCGACATTTGGATTTATATAAAATGCGATTTTGATATTCAAAATTGGATGAGCTTTATTACTATAAATATAAAATAAAGATTCTTCTTTTTTCACTCATAGAAGAATTTTTTTATTTTTCAAAATAAATTTCCCCGTTTAGAAAATTATGAACGAGCATATCATCGAGAAATAAATTCAAAATCGAGAATCACGATTCAGGACCGTATACTTTTCTCTACCATCGAAACATTCTATCCAAAGACGATCGCGTTTACGCGTTTTGAATTTTATTTTTGTATTGAAAGTGTACATATATGCGAGGCTGCTCATCAACGTTCACGATCGTGTTCGGAAAGACAAAAAAGGAAACAATGTCGTATAACAGCTCCACGTTTCGAACGACGATCATTCGGGAGCGGCCGATTCGTCGATCGGATCGATTGGTCGATCTATCGATCGATTGATCGTCTTCGTCACGCCCGAACACGTGCACGCATGCATGAAAGGAGGGGGACTACAAAAGAGACATTGTCGCCTCAATTCCACTACTCTTTCCTTTTTCCGTCCTTCAACAACGTCGCAAACCTTATCTTTGTCTCCCTCTGCAATATTATATCTGCACTGTATAGTCGAGCAAAAATTTCAAATCTTTTCCTATCGCAAAAAGAAAGAGAGAGAGAGAGGGGGGGAGAGGGGAGGAGAGAAGAGAATATTTGATAATAATCATGTCTTTAACGTTCTCAGAAAAAATTTTATTATAATCCAAAATAAATACTATAATGGCATTAAGAAAGGATATAATGATTAATCCCAATAGATTTAATTTCAAAAAAATCGACAATGCGACATTTGCAATTAGAAACTAATATAGAGTTTTTGTTTAAACAAATCTTTTCGATTTTTCTATATAAATTGAAATACTAATTCTTTAATCTTTCTCGAAAAAAAAAAAGAAAAAAAAAAAAAAAAAAAAAAACTATAGAATCCCGAAATTTTCGAAATATGTAATAAACTGGTCTCATATACAATGTATTATGATATAGATCGGTACTCGTGAAAAATAATAAAATTGGACTAGAGCGTCCATTTGACTTTCTCCATTTAATTGACTTTCCAATCACTATCGTGACCATTGTCACGATGATTAAAATATAGAATAAATAACTCTGTGTAATAAGCCCTATGCGTATACATATGTATACAATGTATGCTATATACTCAATCCATTCGATTTAAAACCGAACTTGGATTTTAACAAAAAAATTTACACGATTGCTCGGAGGCTAGTATTTGCACAAGTCCAGATGCTTCAGCTAAAGATTAAATACAGCGAACGTGACAAAGATACGCACGGCTTCATATTCCTATTGCGCGACTAACTTCGTTTCATATTAATCGTATGCATTGATATAAATAAAAATTGAAACAAATTTGCGTCTTATTCATAATTTCGATCAAATTGAATACGATCAATGGTTGTAATGAAAGAAAAAAAGAGAGAGAGAGAGAGAGAGAGAGAGAAAAGAAAGAAAGAAAAGAAAAGAAAATCGATCAATTAAAATTCGTTCTCATATCTTCGATGATGAATATACGCTCGTAAAAACTTATCAAAAAAACCACCAAAATTTATCGAATAATCTCGGTCGTAAAAGGGGATCCACGAAAACGTTCGTAGCTGCTAATAGATAAAAAGTAGTAGGAAAGGAAATTGCACGTAAGCTATTCTCATACTATATACTCCCCGTCTTCTAGCCGGGAAATCCCGAATTTCCCATAGCAACGTGACGATGCACTCCATTACCCATGACCTCCACACCGAGCTTGGGGGGAGGCCTATACATCTGCGAATCAATGCAGCTCCATCGCGTGCATCCCGGTCCTTCCTTTCCCCATCCCCCCCACCGCACTCTCTCTCTCTCTTTCTCTCTCTTTCTCTCTCCATTTATCTATCTATCTATCTATCTATCTATCTATCTATCTATCTATCTATCTATCTATCTATCTCTCACTTTTCTTCGATTATTACTCAATTAAAATTATTCTGTAGATATAATTGCAATATATATATATATATTATCATTTTCTCTATACTGCATTATCTTTTTTATATGTCAACTGATAAATTTATATTTAATTACAATTGTCCTCCTTGTTTATTTTCTTTCTCAATAAATATTATAATTATCGTTCGTTCAATATAATTCTATCTAAGTTATTATAATATTATATTTTTAATACCTCTATATGTATTCCCCTTATATGATTACTTATAAATTGGATATTATTTCCTCCGTATTAATTTTATTATCCCATATAAATTTTGATTTCTTTTTCTTTCTTCCCTTTCTCACTTTCTATCCATATCAACTTTCCCCGAAATGCGTATACGTATAAATAGATACACTGTGCCAGTGCTAGTCGTGGCAATAAGAAGGATTAGACAATGTCGACGACAACGTTCTCTTGCAACGCTCGAGTCGCGTTGTGCAACTTGACGCTCGCCTTTTTGCACGTAATTCTCGCGGAAAAAAAAAGAAAAAAAGAAAACAAAAAAGAAAGAAAGAAAAAAACAAAAAACAAAAAAAAAAAAAAAAGACAACGACGAGCCGTCGAGATGAACGGCAGCTGGAGCAGACTAGTCGAGTCCGTCGGCACAAAAGTGCCTCGATATATCCTCGAGAGGAAAAGCTCTCGATCAAACGAGAGGAAGCATCGATCGGTTACGATTCGAGCTTTTACGAACAATCGACTGAACGAACACGTCCGAAGCAAGCTTCCTACTTAACATCGATCGAATCTCATATCAATGTACATATTGTATGTACGTAATGTATGTATCGTAATAAGCAATAATATATCATGAGCAGAACTAATTCTTTCATTTTTATTTTTATTTCTTCTTAACGTATCGCATAAATATTCCCTTATATACTTTGACATTAAAAAAAAAAAAAAAAGAAACAAAAAAAAACAAAAAAAAACAAAAAAGAAAAAACAAAAACAAAAAAAAAATAAGTTCTGAATTTACATATTAATTTTATATTTGTATTATCTTACGTGACGCCATTGAAGAAGAAGAAAAAAATATATATATATAAATAAATAAATAAATAACAGCAATAATAAGATCATCAATTATTTTATTTTATAATCAATACAAATCGACAAAAACTGCTTCTTATAAGATATTCGCAAATGACGATATTAACTTTAAAGACTCTTCTCAAACATATATACAAAATGATACTGTTTGCTGTGAGATAGGATAGGGAAAAAAAGAGAACCCCCACTCTCCCAAAAAAAAAAAAAAGAAAGAAAAAAAAAAGAGAGAGAGAGAGAGAGAGAGAGAGAGAGAGAGAGAAAAAAATTAAAAATAAAGAGACACTTCCAACCAGATGCTATTAACTGTTTCTCACTGTACGTAACGTAAATGATAAAAAACCATAGCGCGATATGCAACGATGAGACGTCGCACGGACAGTCGTAAGAGGGTCAGAGGTTTATAACGAGTGATGGAGAGAGAGAGAGAGAGAGAGAGAGAGAGAGAGAGAGAAGAGGGGGAGACGAGTCGAGGCCGATAATTCGAAGCGAACCCGTTTTCTCTCTCTCTCTCTCTCTCTCTCTCTCACTCTCTCTATCTATCTATCTCTCTCTATCTATCTATCTGTCTATCTCTCTCTCTCTTTTTCTTTCCTCTTCCTCTCGTACTCCGTATTATCGGATAGTCCGTTCGGCAAGGAAATCGAAAAATGAGAGAACGAAGAGGAGGAGCCCAAAATTCGCATCGTAAAACTCAACTCGCGAAGGTGCTTCGAAAAGATGGAACGCGCTGACTCGAAGTAGACGAGTTAATTTTAGTTTAATCGACCGACCTGATATACGTGCGCCAATGCACGTATGCAAGGCTTACGAGTGTACGCGTGCGTGGAAGAACACGATAGCGCGATGAACACGCTACCTTCGCACGTATGAATGCGTATTTCTGTGTGCATTTGCAAGCGCATACACACATAGACAGATATACACTACTATGGATAAGTATTTAGACACTAAACAGATGTAAAAAAAAAAAAAAAAAAAGAAAAAAGAAAAAAAAAAGGAAAAGAAAAAAAGAAAAATCTATAAGAATTATACGTAAATGCATCTTATTTGTTAACGGAATAATAAAAAATTAACTTAAAATGTATAACTTTTTTTTTCTAATTTACGTATCCACAAATTGTATTTATTTTTATAATATATATCCTCTAAATATGAGTTTTCACAATAATTTCTAAATAATTTTCTTCCAAGTCTATAATTAACAGTCATTAAATATAATAGTAAATGTCTTTCAGATTTTAAAAAGAATATTAAATTTGTTCGACGATATGTAGGAAAAAAGAAAAATTTCAACAAAATGAAAACTATTCGTAAAAAAGCATCTATGACACATTGTCAGTTTACTCGCGAGTGTTCTTATCACTTTGAAATTAAATATATTGTTTAAACGTTGGATGACGCATCGTTGCCAACAAATTTTATACACGTACGCACACAGATACACACATATATAGATGACATATTAGAATAAATATTAATACTTAATATTTTATAAAAGTATAAATACTGTTAGAATATTTATTGCATTATGTGCAACTTGTTAAACGATCGTGCAAAATTTTCCTCCGTATGAAAATTTGTTTTCCTTAGGTTCATCCTCCGTCCAATGAGCTTCCTATCGACGGAAATGACTTTCCAAACTCCTTGGCCAAAACGAGAACTTTGCCGGTAAACGTTCAACGCTTGCCAAGGAGAAGCTATTTCTTCGAAGGAAACGTCCTCTTTAATGCATCTATAGACATTGCAATGCCAATTCATAATATTCCTTTAGGAATCTTTCATTACTTTCTTTGTAACAATGTTCGATACTTTCCTTTACCACGATAAACAATTAATTTTTCCATCATAAATTAATAATCTAATTGCCAAATGCGTTAAATGCCAAGTAAATTTTACATAGATCGTTGTATGCATATATAAACATTTTAAAAAAGGGATGATAACTTTGAATTATTTTTATCGAAAATTTAGATAATTCGTAGACATTAGAAATGACAAAAAAAGAAAAAAAAAGAAGAAAAAAAAATATATATATATATATTAAACATTTATCAATTTGATCTAAGACGTACGATCGTTTTTAATTGAATACATCGAACATTGAATACATAAAAATCAATGTATTATAGAAATTTATAAGAAGAGATAAGAAAAATTGATGGTTCTTTAAGTAGACGAATAGAAAGGGCAATTCGTAGGACGACTCTTTAGAGAGATGGTTTCGCTTTGTTCGATCTCTTCTCAAGAACCTGTTACTTTCATCCAACTACCAAAGATTATATCGATCAGAATATCCCTCCTCCTTCTTTTGTTTGCATTATCTGATTTTAAAGAAATACCGTATGAACCACTACACGAGTCTCCCGTACCGATGAGGCTTCCTTTCCGAGGGCTAAAGTACATCGCGCGGATTCGCTCATTATAAACGGGGGCGACAAAGAGGGGTTCGAGGTCGTGCGTTAGAAATTGCTCGATTAAGGCCGTACACGCTGTACGTCTACCGACTCCGAACTTTCACGAACGATATTCTAAATGCAATATAAGCACGAGCTTTACGTTTACAGAAATATTCAAAATGATTATCAAATAATAAGCTCTTTATATGTAGAATTATTAGAAATAAAAGAAATCCTTCTGTTCAGAAGAATTTCTATAAGAGAATATTCGTGACGACTCTTTAAAAAAATATAATGAAAAATAATGAAAAGAAACATTGAAAAATGAAATATTATAAGAACTTTAAAAAAAGAGATCACAAATAATAAGAGACCAAGTAAGGTTAGTCATTCAATATTGAAATGAATTTATGGTCGTCTACAAGACACATTAAAGGAACAATGAACTCTGTTTTGTTTAAGACAATTCAAAAACTGAGGAAGGGGAGCTGATTTTACACTACGAGTTACTTTTCTCATTGGCACATATTATCGAGAGTCGGTATATTTGAGCGAGGATAAGTGCATTGATCTTAAGTTAGGACCGGCATGGAAGAAACGGTTCGAGGTCGGTCGCGTGTATACGTAGTTGGTCGATTAAGAGCGACGTCTTCGTCACCCATATGCCAAAAGGCTATCTAAACGAGCGAACCGAAGTCGAACGAAGAGATGCAACGAGGTTGCAAATGAAGACTAAAGAAATTGCCGTCCGTAAATAACAATGTAAAGAACGTTCTCAGATAAAAGCTTCGCCTGT
>NC_062192.1:4284581-4309581 GCF_912470025.1 Vespa velutina | reverse complement strand
CTAAACATATTTATTTAATCGACATATCTATATCATTATATTCATATCTCATATTCAATGTGATTCGACTGTAACTTTAATTCCGTAATCTATGCCAATGATACGCAAACTATGATTCGCGACTTCTCTGAGGGGGATCATGTAAAAATTATTAAGAAAGAGACGCGAAATTTTCTTGAATTTTATATGTAACAATAATAATATTTAAATATAATAAGACTATCAAAATAAAAATAAAATAATATTTTTATCATTTTTATATTTACTAATCTAATCTAAAATATGTTAGAGGTCAGATAGAATTTTAAAGAAAGGGTATCACAAATAAAAATAGTTGTTCGCATTGCTGATCAAACCCATCGATTTGTCGCTCTATCTCAATATATTCTTGTTTATAATATGTGAGTGAAATTTTTAACTTTTTATTAATAAATATCATCATCGCCATTTTCTATTATTCCTTAACGTTATTAGTAGCGTTTTGTATCATTATCGTTATACATATACTTCTATCTTTTCCTCTTTTTTTTTTTTTTCTTTTTTTTTCTTTTTTTCCAAATATTTTACAACTAATCGCATCGATTTTTAAGAAACGCGCGCGATCGCATTAACTATATACCGTAACAGTGTATCGTGGAATCGTAAATGCGAGCGCACGCGCGCCTTACTCGGAGAGAGTGAAACGCTTAGACCGTATAAAATGGACATTACGCGCGTAAGCGAAGTTGCACCGAGATTGTCGCGATTTCTGCGTTTCGTATGCCGCCGCCGCCACCGCCACCGCCACCGCCGACATATACGCATATACAGCGTGGAAAGTCAAACCGATCGGAAATTCGATACTATCCATCTATTATGTCACAGTAAAAGAGAACTTGATCTAACCTATTCGAAACTCGATGTACGCCAATGGGATCATCGAATTTTGTCTTACCTCTTTTCGCTTTCTTTCTTGTAGTTTTTATTAATCAAGGTCGTTTATCGGTCTTTAAATAATCTCCAATCATTTTCATCATATGAGCTATATGAAAAGGCTACCGAGTTCAAGTGTTCG
Organism: Vespa velutina; assembly: GCF_912470025.1. Classification (NCBI taxonomy): domain Eukaryota; kingdom Metazoa; phylum Arthropoda; class Insecta; order Hymenoptera; family Vespidae; genus Vespa; species Vespa velutina. The sequence continues at coordinate 4,308,527 of NC_062192.1, read as the reverse complement.
GAGCAGAGAAAATCGGTGCGAAATAACGGTGCGTACGTGAGGAATAAAAAGATAAAGAAAAGGAGAGAAGAGGAGTAGGCGAGGGAGATCGGATTAAAATTTTGTCGAGGTCGTACGGAAATGTCGGTGAAGAGAGATACGGCCCTGAATCGTACGATGGCAGAGCTCGAGGAAAAAGATCGAGGAAGGGATTGAGGAAGAGAGGAACGGGAGGAGTCTTTTAGAAAAGAAACTGTCGAGCCGAGTTAAAAAGAAACGCGGGGTAAGAGGTGGCTAGTGATAGTGCGCCACTCGAAAATGATACGGCTACGTATGTTACTATACTACGATGCTGCCCTCTGCAATTCTTCCGTCGAATCAATCACGACTGTCGATCCTATCTCTTCTTCCCTAATTTCGAAACTTACTGTACATAGAACACATTGCCGGCGTGAAACGTTCACACCGTCGGTATTTTAGAGAACTACGAAATCTCTAATATCAATAAAATGCGAATACACTTTCACAACTTCTCACAAGATTGCCTTCTCCATCGTAATGCATACATAAGATATTATGTACACGATGTTATATATGTTATATACATAATTATCATGTGATGTTTCTTTTATATATATATATATAATGCATAATGCGGGTCACTCATTGAAATTTTAATTTGATTAACATGACTGAACGATCGAAACACTTTTCGGTGTGAAAAATGTACAATATATTATAAGTTCACCTTCATCACCTTCCTTTTTTTCGTCGCAACAGTCGTATTTGGAAATGTTTATATTAAAATATCTTAACACTGACACGAACGAAACTCGATACAATTACTTTCGTTCTTTTGCTTATTTAACAAAATTCATGCAAATTTAAAAAACGTTACTCACCCTTACACGCCACCCCAACTTTTCCTGATCCCCAAATATAATCTTCACCTATGACATAATATAAATGAGATATTAATTACAAACTCTATATAATCCTATCTGCCGTAATGTAATATTTTAATGTATTTTATTACTTACAATGTTTACACAAAATTGGTGTTATAAAATATACATCTTCAAGATTGTGGTTATAGTTTTCAGGTTCTGTATTGGTAGACTCAGCTACATAAGCTATAAATATAAAAATAAATGATTTAGGATTACAAATGATCTAAGAAAATTGAAATATTTGAAAATGCATCTTCTTACTATGAGGCCCATTGCTGAGTGTAATGTAGAACGAACTTTCCTCATTACGAGCGTCGAGATAGGGTGGTAAGCTTCCTTTCAGCATTAGGACTTCCTTCTATGTACCTTTCGTGTTTAAAAATTTAATTGTCTACCACTACACTGTGAGAAAACTAAATTATTACAGCCATCGGTATTGTCAAAATAGTCTAAGAAAGGCTAAAGTCTTAAACAAAATAAGCCTCCACGATTCTTTACCAGATATAAATTCTTGCTATATTTCACTATGCATATAACAAGAATAGCATTCTTCTTTGCTTCAAATCAAAGCATTACTCGATTTGCAATAGATGCAATCACATTAGGAAATTATTTTTCCATAGGAAAATATATTAATATCAAATCTTGTGTCAGTCACATATGGTAAATGAACACATATGATTTTGTTCAACACTATGATCACAAAACATAATTTCTTATGGCTTCTACACATCCTCCTCAACGTATTATAACATTTCTTTCCATATAAACGCTTCTTTTACTTTTTTTCTCAAATTTAATTTTCTCTTTGATGTCTCAAATTTAATTTGATGTCATGTGGAAGATTACTTGTAAATGTTTCAACATTTTTCAAGATGCCAGCCTTCCATATAATTTGTAACATGTAATTATTTGATTCCTATATTGGCTTAATTTGATTTCAAATGGATCATGTCACTGACGCATTATTATCATTTTGTATTACCTCTAGATTAAACTAGCCATTTGCATGTCCATGTGGAATTAGTTTAAAAGTAGAAATGCATATCATAGATATACTCTCTAATTGATTACAATAACACAATACAACACAATAACTGTCCATAAAGAGTACACTCGATCACAAGTTCATCATTCTTTGCACTTTTTCCAACAATATTCGTTGTTCGAATCCGATATTACATCCCTTCTAGTAACTACCTTGGAATATTTCATATCCAAGATATCTCTTAAGCTTCAAAAATAGCACTATCTGAAACAAGCAAAATATGTAATTTGTAAAAAGTATACATCATTTTGCCTCAGATGTGGCAAAATATTTAACTCTCAAAATAATTCATAAAACTTGTCAATTTATAAAAAAGTTTATGCTGATCTTTTGAATATTTAATGCATATTATGGGGAATAATAAAAAAAAAAAAGCACATTGTTGCATTTACGATAGCTTGAACACCACCATCTTTCCTATTTTTAACGTTTTTTATTTGTCTCCTAGAGGAAAATGATAATATAACTCAAACGCATAAAGAAACTAAAACCACTATAATCGAACTAACTGAATATATGATGAAGCGGTGGGCGAATAAAGCGGTAATGTTATCATATTTTTTTTTTTTTTTTTTTTCTTTTTTTTTGTTTCGTGATTGAAACATTGAAACTTAAACGTCGAAACAAAAATTATTATTAATCACATGGCGGTATATTTACACACGCCCAATTAAAACCGCAAAACACATATTTTTAATGATGAATTGCAAAACAGAGGATTCCAATTGCTCCTTCAAAATAGAAATGATTATATCGAAAATTGTCTTTCGGGAAAAATTCTCGATTAATATAACAACATTCACTTTTCGTTTACGAAGAACAAAATAACGAGAGTGAGCATCTATCTTTCCAAGATTGGGCTTCTTCAAAAGAGAGGAAAAAAAACGGCGTAACAATCGGTAAAAACGTAAAGTAATAAGGTTGACGTTAGACAATTCCTCATACGGAAAGAACGTCATCCACGTTACCTTTACGATTCGGCACATCAAATAGTCTAAATTCTGTGCTAAGTCTATCGATATTCGATGAGAAATCTTGAAAAGATCAATGAGTGACAAAGAATTGTTTCATCTGATCACGACACGACCGAACACGGTTAGGCCAGACAATACATCAGATGGCACTACAATCGCTTTTAGATTACGGATGGCTACCTTCAGGCAAACCTAATTCTTGGCACGTTCGATAGTGATTTTTCGAGTATCGGAAGAAGTCGAATTTTCAAATATGCCAATTAAAGATTAATGCAATGATTTAACAATAATTCAACGTCTTACGAAAAATCATCGATTTGTAATATCTCTTCTCTATTGTAATATCGTTTTATCAGTAATTTTTATGAACACTTAAAGTCGTTTAATAATTAAATGATATTTATCAAGGACAAATAGCAAATCATATTCCTCGCCAATATTTCTTTTTTTTTTTTTTTTTTTTTTTTTTTTTACTACTTTTAGTAAGTGGTCTCACAAAATTGTGAATTAAATTCTTCGAATATTCGTTCTTAACTTTGACTTTTTCTTTTCAAATGGAATTACTGATTTTTAAAATTTTAATTAGATCTTTATATATTTTTTCTATTAATCGAAATAAGAGAATTTTATTGGATTCATTAAAATCATTACATTTTTGTTCAATTACGTTCTTCACGATCATAATGCTTTTTAATATAGATCTATTTCATACTTCTTTCCTCAAATTTCTTCTTTAAATAGAATTCTTTTGATTCCCGCCAGTACTGGGTAAGTACGTAAATTTTATTAGAATGAAGTTGTACGCAAAAGATTAAAATCTAGAATTATCGCAATAATTTCCCTAAACTTATAAATAGTTATATATGTAACTTCGAAAGTGAATGAATTAAAACGATTGATCACTAACCGATGTAAAATTATATCTTGCAGTTGGTTAACTGTTGATTAGACAAAATTCATCTAAAGGAAAATATAATCCATTTAGGAGTTTTATTTAAATGATGATTAGAAAAATGTTAATGGATTGTACTAATAAAAAAAATGGGATATCGTCTATCGGTAAACTTTTTAAAAAGGAGTATCGGTCAATCGTTAGACAGGGAGAAAATATTACGATTGATTCCGTGACAGCAGCACTTGACAAGTTGCCCGTCTCGTTGATTAGGAGGGAGAAGGGAACGGAAGGTTGAAGTTTAGTAGCCCGCCATGTTTTTCACCAAGTGGGGTGTGTAGAAGAGGCCGGGGTGAAAAATCATCTCTCGAGGCATGCAGGTATGTCAAAGATTATTGAATTTTTCTTATTATTTAAATATTAGAAAGTATTAAGTTCATGATAGACAATGTTTCTAAGCGTTACGTGTTGCTATTTATTTTATTTCGTAACGTCATACACACCGAGCTCCGTTCTTGGCGGACCTATGACTCAGGGGAAATGCATAGCGCAATCGGCAAGGTTATTTGCATTACCCGACCAATGTCTCTGCCAACAATATGTACATGTATATATTAGTCCATTATTTGCTTAAATTCAGATTCTAAATGTCGGTCCAGCATTGCAAGGAACATCATTTTAGGGGTACCACTACTTATTACCACAAATCTCGTTATCTATTTCATGTTCTTCCGACCTATCTATGTGTTTCAACGGCGGATATCTTCAAAATTTGTAACTATATTATGTGTACGTTTCTAATGTTCACAATTCGTAAGAATAATATATATTGATTTCAACATAGATCACTTAAAAAGTGGTATATTATTATTGTAATAGTGTCAAAATATTTTACGATTAGGCAAAGAAACTAGAAAATTATATGATTTTCTTAATATTAGATATGATAATGTAAAGGATGTATAAATAATTGTATGTAGGAATGTCAGGTATTTTTTGTGTCCCTTGATTTTGAAATTGACCTTGTTGTTGGTAAATTTCTGATTTAAATTTGTGACTTGTGCTAAAGTGATAAGATTTAATGACAAACATTAAACAGTATCAATCATAAATCAAGTTTAAATTTCAGTGTCAAAATGGGAAGGAGACTATACTTGTTATCCTTCGCTAAGACCTGCCAGCCTCGCCTTATCAAGATATCCACCACCTATGTACAAGAACCTAATAACATTTAATCAACATAACTAAGACTAAAAGGAACATTCTTACTAATTGCGAAGAAGAAACTTGTAACTGAATTCGTAAAATTAAGAGTAAGAAGAGAAAAGAAAACAAATATACGGTAAACTTGATAGTCACAAGGTGGTGGATTAAATAGAATTGAAACATTAAAGGACAATAATATTAAACTGTAATATTGCACTGTAAATAAGTAAGTCGGAATGATATAAAATTTATATTATAACTTTCATATCATATATATATATATATATATATATATATATATATATATATATATATATATATATATTATATCTTTTATAATAAATATTTTATCTTGGATTATTTTTTCTATAGGAAAGAAGATGATCACCCTGGTGGCAGTGGAGTTTGTGAGAGTTCCTGAGTGTAGGTGGAAATTTATCAAGAGGGAATGAGGAATCCGGCATTGCATTTGGTCGGGATAGCGGCGTCCCCTGGAGGAGACGAGGTCTTTGGTACAAGGGCCGAGGAGGAGTTGCGCCAGTGGCTTGAGACACGCTTGGACGCATTGGGGATTGACCCGGTTGCGTACTCGCGTTTTGTGCTCAGCCTATTGCGCCGCCCCGACTCGGCCCTAAGTCCTCCAGAAGAGGCAGTAAGCGTTAATAAAAGTACAGGACGTCGCATTCGTCCCCGGCCTAAAGCAAAACTGCCACCTCAAGGAGAGAGGGAGCAAAGACGAGCTGTTGTGCAATGTCTTAAAAGTGCTGCCGATAACGTAAGAAAAATTCAATTACATATTAATATTATGCTATCTAAGTAATAGAAATGAATGTTCTTATTTAAAGAATTATTATCTATATCTAGAAATGTGGAGTGGAAACGTTAGTTGATGAACTGTGCACGAAATTAAGAGATTTGGAAGGAGGAGGTTCACACGATGAAAAAGAAGAATCCAAAAAGTTAGATAGCGAATCTAAAACAAACCTGGAAGTTCTTACTCCACGCGACAGGGCTCTCAGATACTACGCAGCATTTCCTGCCTTACAACCTACAAGCCTCAAAAAATTTTCTCAAAGAAAGGATAAGATCTTTGGGAATAATAACAATAATAACAACACAGATAGTAGTATCAATTATAACAATAATAAGAACAACAATAAGGCTCGCAATAAGAAAACAAAAATGCCAATTGTATGTATACTACGAATTTTCATTTATTTTCATTGATAATTTTCCCATCTCTTCATATTTGTGTTAACGACGGAATACTTTTTTTTTTTTTTTTTTTTTTTTTTTTCTTTTTTTTTCCCAGACTATTGAGACTCAAAGAAGGGAGGATAAAGAGAGCTTTGGATTTGCTAAATCTATGGAAAGAGAAAGAGAAAAGGAACGTGAATTAGAATTAGATCAATTGAGATTAGCACAGTTGCAAGCAAAATTTGACGAAAGTTTAGAAGCACTTTGGGATTCAGGACCTGGCAATGCACAAGATACAGCTTCTATCTGGGCAGCACCTACTCTTTCTATTCCTTCTGGACCCCTTTGGCCCACGGATACTACCGATATAACTTTTACTTTATCCACTGCAGATAATGGTTATGCTACTGATACACCATATCAAGAATGTATTGTTGACGACTCACCGCTTATTCCATGGGATATCGATTTAATCAGCATTGAAGATTATGCAGAGGAATGTAGTAACAAAAATAAATCAGGTTAGATATTATTAAAATATACAGCTTAATTCCGCATAAGGAATTTAGCGAAATTATTTCAAAGATATATTTATTTTTACACATTATTGCAGAAGGCAATATAAACTGGTCAGATACGGTTATGGATGGACCTTGGTGTTGGAAAGGACTTGGTAGTAATTTGACTACCTTAAACCATAGTCCTCAGACAGGTAGTTGCTTCTTTCCAGTTGCACCACGTAAGACTCCCATTGGAACACGAAAAGAATCTCGTTCAAATCTGAAGGTACATAGCCTTCCTGAACCGGACGAGGATTTACTCACTTCAGCCAGGACACATTTTCGTCCTATAAAAGACGATGGTAATTGGGCCGATGGGACTACTTTTCCAGTAAATAATGCTTTAGAACGGGTTGCATATAGGAGATCTGAATCAGGAAATTTGTTGTATCTACCTGGTGGAGAAAGCCCTTACATGGAATATCGGGAAAGTAACTCGCCGATTCCTTCTGCATCTTCGAATTTAACATTGAAATTCCGGGTGCGTCAATGCGACAAATGCGTTCAAACCGAGCCCATACGGTCTCCGATAAAACGCCGAATTCTCTCCGAACAGGATCATTTTCACTATTCTCCGGTCGAATCTGAAGAAACCATTGCTCATGAACAAGAAAAGATAGAAAAAGATTACTTTTCTTTGAGTCAGCTGGGCTGGGTACAAAATAATGTACCTCTGCACAACGATCGTAAAAGGTAATAAGATTTTCAAAAACTATAATATTATAGATATTTTATTACATATATGTAATTTTTATTTTCTATTATTTATATTAAATATCAACAAATATATAAAAAAATCTTTGTACTTTGTAATGTTTAAGAAACCTAAATATGTAACATTATTTAACTATGATCCTTTTTGTAATATTTTCTTCCGCTTTATCTGTATTCGGCTATTTATACAGACAGACTTTTCTTCTCTGTATGATCTAATGACAGGTAGCTAATTATAAAACAAGTTATGAAACTTGAATAGGTCACGCACAGATTATTGTTCTAACGTGAAAATTTATTTTCCTTTTTTTTTTTTAATCAAAAAAGAGACTCAACTGAATATGGTTAATGAAATGTATTTAATGAAATTAATAATCTAGTAATAATGAAATTAATAATTCAGTATTAATGGAATTAGTAATATTTATAGTTGTATTCACCCTTATAATATGTACTTTTAATGATTGGTATCTGATAACACATATTTTTTTTTTTTTTTTTCTAATAGAAGGCACAGTAGCAGCTTTGGATGCCAGCCACTGACGATTTTACGTCCTTTGACCTTGTGAACTGGATAATAGAAGCTGCTAATATGTTATGTAACCGGAGACTTCAGATTTAGATATACTTTTTTCAAGATGAAGACAAAAAGGTGTGAGACAATGGATCCTCTTGGCATGTGGAATTTGTTATGCATGTATCCAAGAAGGCACGATTAATATCCCATTGTCATTTGTACGGATCAGCTAATTGAAAGAAGTGTTAAACGAAAGAGAATGGCAAAATGAATATTAAATGTTCATTTAGATAATTATTATTAACCCTTTGACGAATAAAAAGAAAAGGAACAAAACAAAAAAAAGCGTATATCTTACACCGCGTTTGACGATGATAAAACGAGATGTAGCGATTTTCAAGTTTTCATTTGTAGCTTGTCAATCATTTTATGTGAATTTTGAATGAAAATTAGCTTCTTGATTTTGATAGCCACTTTAGCAAAGTTTTATTTCTCACCCACTATGCAGCTCTTGTGTGTTTATTCGATATGTATAAGAAGGTAGATGTGTTAAAAATTGAAAATCTGAAAGAAATTACAAAAAAGATAAAGAAAGAAAAACACAAAAAAAAGAAAAAAAAAAAAAAAAGACAGTGGAGTACTTATGCAAATACTGCACAACATCAAAACTTGGTATAAAAGCATAAAAGTGCTGTTCTATTTTCTTGTTGTTTTCCATAATTATTAATGAATTATCTTAATGGTATTTTCCCTAATTATAATTTAACTCCTCCGAAGATTAATCTCCTTATGCTCCAAACGTCCCCTTATCCTACGCTTTTCCTGTACTCCCTACAAAGAAATTGGATATCAAAGAATGTACATGTACGAAAGTGTAATACGAAAATATGCATACATCGTTGAATGTATGTAAACAATGCAAGAAATGTTATTGAAGAATGATTTTACTGTTGTGCAAAAAAAAAAAAATACGACGAAGGTAACATGAAAGAAAGATGTGTAACTTATGAACGATGTCGTGTAAAGAATGTGATTTAAGAGGAACTATGCAACGAGAGAAAAAAGAATATGTATTCTCCATGCGAAATAATGTACGCAAAGGGAGTAACCAAATAAAAGCATTGCAAAGCTCAAAAATTGATTTATTTAATATTTTTACTTACCTTTAAATATACAATGATAAATTAAAATAAAAGAAAATTTTGATGTTCAATTTGTTATCGTAAGAAAATAATAAGTGCGCATGCGTAATTAGAAGCACGTGTCATTTATACAAAGTAAAACTTTCAATCGAAGATCAAATAGTTTAAAGTAAAAAAATGAAGAACAAATTATTTATTCGTTATTTAAAATTAATTGAAGAAGTTAGGATATTATTAATATGAATAAAATAATTGTTCCTACGGAATATTATTCTGATATAACGAACGTAATTACAACTATATAACCAAGAAACTTTGTAAACACAATGGCTGAAAAAAGTGATTTGATCTCCAAAACATTTCAACGTGCTGAAAAACACTTACAAGAAAGATTAAAAGCAGGATACTTACAGAAATATGATCATTATGTGGTACCAGGATATAATCTAAATACATCATTTTGTACAGATGATCAAGATTTGAATAATATTAAGCGACTATATCAAAATTTTCCTTATGAATGTGATTTACCAAAACCATTACTACCTCCTGCTAAATTATCACGTTCTGGTAATGTTATATTAAAATATCTATTAAATCCTACATATATTTTATTAGAATTGTTATAGTTAAATTATTATTATATGTATTTTGAATGTAGTATTGCACGAAGAAGATCCTGTTCTGGAATCTGTTACAGTCAAATCCTATATGAAAGATGATATAAATAGAATTTTAGATTATTATGAAAAACATAAAAAAGGTATATAACATTTACACTATGTTTATATAATTTATATGTCAAATTAAAACAAAAAACAAAAAAAAAAGATATATATATATATATATCAATATTTTATAGATCTGGGAACTGTTCATAAAAGGGGAATAAAATGGTCCAAAAATAGTGATACAGCAACCACTGTATTACCTAAGTATGCTGCAGAAATAGCTGAACTTGTTGAATTAGATCCTGATCCTTATTTAAAAGGGGTAAATGCATATTATTAAAAAATATATTAAATTATTATTTTAAGTTATATTTCAATAATTTATATTATTCTATATTATACAACAGAATTACAACTGGTATTATACCGGAGGAAGTTTAACTAATGTTATATATGGTGATCAAACTATTTTAATCTACCCTTATGTAGGAGAGTTAGGTATAACTTCTGTAAAATACTTTTAGAACATATACAAAATTTGATTTTTTATTTTAACTATATGTAAATGTTTTCAGTTGCTTCTCCATTAATGCCTATGGAAAATGCATTATGGAAACCAATATTACAAAAGTCAGACAAACTTAATCTTGATGGTACATTATATGAGCTGAGATCCTATGTTATTGATGATCTATGTATGCAAAATTAATTTAAAAGTGTTATGATAATTTATAATATAAAAATTAAATTTTTTTGTACTATTAATTTTTTTTATCTACATTAAAAATTTTTTGTTTTGTTTCAGGTGTAATTTTAGGTAGATACAAAAATCATTGTATATTGTATAAACTTTTTATGTGGGACAATAAAGTAAAATTAATTGAATTCTATAAACAAACTTCCACATTACCATATGTTAGCGTAGAAATGTGTGCCCTTAGTCAAGATTATTTTTGTACAGTAGATGTAAATCGCACAGTATCATTATGGAACATCAATAGAAAGTAAGCATATATCTGAATATAAATAATATATATGTTATCGAAATATTATTTTTTTATATATATATATTTTTTTTACAGGAAATGCGTTACAAGTCATAAAATATTTAATTCTAAAGTCTTGGATGATAATTGGGGAAGTATTAAATATCAATTATTAGATCCGCATATATTAATATTTATTGATAGATGCTGTCTCCATCATCTTGACACTAGGGTAATTTTAACAAATATTTGTTTAATGAATTTATATATCTTTATGTTTAGAATTGTTAACTTAAATTTATACACATCTCGAAAATTTTATAATAACATCCATTATTATAGATACCTTTTGGTCAACCGTCATTATCACTTTGTCCAAAACAGTATTTGGAACAATGTGAAAGTCTGTCAGTGGAAAAAGATAGTAGACATAGTTCATGCAGATACGTAGGGACATATCACAATCTTTTGTTATGTGATAATCGGTCTCCGAAAGAATGTGTAAGACAGAAGTGGACACATCAGTTCAGAAGTGTTCCTCTTTTACTTCCCACCATAAATCGGTTAGTATTAATATAAAAATTACAGTGTAAGAATTTGACAATTATTAAACTTGAAATTACAGAAATGAAGAGGAAATTCTTGTTTTATCAAGCCCATTAGCTGGAGAAAGTTCAATGATTTTGAACACATGGACTTCTGAGAATTCTCATTCTTATAATTTACCAATAACTCTACCTAATATAATGGAAACATTGAATGAAGCGCAATTGCAAGGCTTATGTTTAGATCCATACTTGAAAAATAGATTGGAGCTATGTAATGCTGGTTCCACATTATTAAATAATCAGAAAGGAGATGTATTTTTTTTTGTACAAACATCTATAGGTATGAACAAATATTTTTACAAAAAACATTGTTTTTGATTTTGAAATTTAAATTTTGTTATGATATGTTAAAATCACTTGCAGGCGATGTATTTTATCAATGTATTACACACGAAGATATACTTGACAAACATTTTGAAATAAAAGAAAGAACAGTTTCTGCGTTAAATGCTTGGGAACATGCATTAATGACACAAGATGATCCAATTGCACCTCTCACTATGTCAAGTAAATGTAATATGAAACATGTATATAAAAGTAAATAAATTATCTATTATTACGATTTAATTAGTGAGTATATATATATATATTTAAACTTTGTTGAATTGAATTTTAGGCTTTAAAAACAAGCAGTTACAATTAGACAAACATGAAGAATTAGATGATAATCATGACCAAAATTGGAAAAAATCTATTGAAGAATTAAGCTCCTACGAAGATATTTTAGCGCCAGAACTTCTAGCTGTGTGGGGAATATCTGAGCAGATTTCTATTTCATTGTCAGCAACTCCTCATCAAAAAGTTTTAAATTGGTTAGAAAAGACTAATGATAAAATTGCTTTACCTCCTCTACAAGATGATATAGAGTACACGGATACACCAATAAATTCACAGGAGTTGATAAGTGTATCTCAAAATCCAGATGAAAGATATTTAAATGATAATGATAATGATAATGATAATGGTAATGGTAATGATAATCTACAAGAATTATTTTTGCCTAGAGTCAAAACAAAATCAATCAAAAGAAAAAAAAAGACTGCAAAGTAATATTGTAATTTATATCGTTATTATGTAAAGTTTATATTTCATCAATATGCTGGTACATAATGATAATGTATTATAATTTGTAAACTGTACATATTTTTAGACATTTTCTATACAATATATACTCGTTGATATTTTTGTATGCTATATACGCAAAAAACAATGTGTATAGTAGATGTAAAATAATGTAAAAGGTACTGATTGTTTATTCATTTTATAATAAAAATTGTACATTTACTATTGGTAAGATCATCAGTTTGAACGAAATGGTATATTGAATGTAATCTCGTATTTAGTTGTTTCGAAAGTATCTTATATTAGAACACAATTTAAAATGACTAGCGATTTCGTAGAAAAGAAGGAGTCCATCTTGAGGTAAGATGTTTACTATTCTCTTTCTGTGTCTTATTTTCTTCTTCCAATTGTTCCTAAAATATTTTAATATAAAAGTAAAAATTAAAGTAAAAGAGAAAATAAATCTGTAATTACTATGACTTATTGTTCGTTTCTTATATTAAATTTACCAGTAATTTACGTTGATTATCTCTGAATGCTTTTAATGGATCATCAAATTGCCTATAATAATTCAGAACTTCCCGGACATCTTCTACGTTTGTTAATGATATAGCTGAATGAAACAAAATAATAATTAATATCTTAATCATTAATAATATTAATAATAATCATTAATTAAAATTTTTCAATACTTTTAAACAATCTTTAATGCTTTAAAAATGAACATAATTATCTTACTTTTAAGGAATGCTGCTAGGTGATATAAAGTTTTGTCATTATCATCACCTGTCCATCTCTCAAGTTTTAACGTATTTTCAGGATAATATTTAATACTTTCATTATTCCAATCAACTACAATAACCTAATATATAATATTAAGAGTTAACAAGATATATAAAAATTAAAGTAAAATTAAACAAAAAATAATAATGGTAAAATTACTTTACTGAGATCACGATTAAGTGCAGCCAAATCTTTAACATGATGGCCATCTGTAAAACGTGTTGCATCTCTGAACAACCTATACATTATATAACCATTAGGATCCAAGGAATCCAAAATAGGAAATAAAACCTGAAATTTTGTTAAGTGAAATTTATACAAACATATATTAATTAATTAAATTTACAAATAAATCTAACAATATGTTACCGCTGCTGGTTCAGCTGTATAGATCACAACTTCAAATTGTGGAGGTGCAACAGCTTCTAAGAATTCATCTACATATGGCCTCTTTTTAAATCTCCAACCTGTTTCATACTACAAATTATAAATAAGTTAACTATAAGATTAAAAATAAAGTAATGTTTTCTATATTTCCTATTATAGTATCTTAAATGTCTTTTAATTAAAGACTTACAGTCCAATCTGGACATAGAAGAAGATCTTTAACTTCCAGTACCAATGTATACGGAGGTTGAATATAAGGATATTTAAATGGATCGGGAAGCAATTTTGCCCTACTAGGTTCTTGTATAAACTGTAAAAAAATTGACAAGTAATATTAAAGTGAAGAGTAATAAATATTTTAGTGTTATGCAGTATCCTAAAAAAGATTCAAACCTTTTTATAATAGTTTAATTCTCTTCTAAGTCTTTTATAAATCTTTTCATAATATGGTAAATGATAAAATTCATCTTCTATTATATTTCCATGTTCATCGTAGGTCGGTTTCCCAAGTTCATAGATTATATAGCACAAACCTAAACTCGTCATTGTACCAAAAGCAATCAAACTATATTTCGTTAACCTTTTTGTTCGCTCATGATGCTTTTTCTGTTCTTCCTCCTCTTGTTGTTCTTCTTCTAGCCTTTTCTTCTCTAACAATTCTTGTGCTAACGATTGTGCTGATTTTTCTAACGATTGTATATTCGTTAAACTCTGTGTTATTTTCGGACGATTTGAAGCTGCAAATGAACGGATTAAAATTTTATTATAATAAATTACAACGACATATATCCTGTTACGTAAGAAAACGTAAAGTGTCATTGCATATTTTTTACAATCAAATCATATTCTAATAAAAATAAAATGCATTGATAATTACGTCGTACCGTCATTATAAACAAGCATGTAGCATTTAGAGAACGTGTGAGAAAGAAGGTTATGTATTAACGATAAGATTTACCTTCCGTGGTGTAACAATATTTTTGGACATTTTGAACGAGAGAGGTTCTTGCGACGGATTGTCGGAATATCGAGTAGGCTGTACGACAATTTCCATTGTATACTTTACTTAAACTCCGTAAACTTTTTACAGCAAATGCCATTATTCAAACGAGTCATGGAGCTTTCCGGCTGATGTACGCAAAAATCTCATACTCACACTCCGTGTTATAACACATGCGACCGATACGGTAGACAACTGACTTACCGTATTTGTTTATTTATAAGAAAAACAGAAAAATAAAGAAACATAAGTAGACATCAAAATTATTCGTAACTTTTAACGTTGTACATATCGTTTTTTTTTTTTTTTTTTTTTTTTTTTTTTTTTTTTTTTTTGTGTGCATAGACGAAATAATGAAAAATAACAAAAATCGTACATTTGTAAACATCGACCTATCGATTTAAAATTTGGCAATTGCGAACCATCATATATGACAAATAGCATTCTCTTTTCAATTTCATAAGATTGTAACAATAATTAATGGATATTTATTTTTTTAATAAAATGATTAACATATGGAATATTTTTGCGAGATAAATCATAATATATTATAATCCTAATATTCCATAATATATATAAAGTAGTTCATCATATTTTGCTCTTAGCGTATGTGACTGCAACGATAGATACGGATAAAATATGAACTATAAGCGCTATAGGAAAATATTATTACTACATGTATCTGTTATATCCAAGTGTAAGCTTGTTAGATTTTATCTTTCCCGCGTGTAATCTAATAATTTGATTAGTACGAGACAGAAAATTTTGGTATGTAATAAAAAATAGTATTACATTTGACAAAAGTAAGAAAAAAAATTATATGCCATATTATATCTTCTTCTAATTGAAAAGTATTCGTACAAACATTATAATTATTTTCTTTTTTTTTCTACTTATTACTATTACAAATAGTTATAGTTATAGTATATATTTAACATATAAAAGATAAAAATAATAAAAAAGTAGTAAAAATAGAAGAAGCAATAATAGAAAGAAAATCACTAATGTATAACTTGAATTCTGAACAAAAAAAAAAAAAAAACCAAAAAAAAAATTAGAAAATATAATATTTAACCTGAATAATGTAAATAAGAATAAATGTGAATAATTGAAAATAAATGAGAATAAATGAGAATAAATAAAAATACATAAGAATAATAAAGAGGTATAAGTTTTCAATGGGTTTCTTTAAGAAATTTTATTTAGAATTCTACTATAATTAATCTATTTATTTACCAAAGTATTATTAGGAATATAAAATATAAATACTTTAACGTTTGGTTAGAATTAAAAAGAAAAGATTTTGAAAAAGCATTAATAGTACACGCATTACATGATTTATGATGAAATTTTAATATATTACAATTAATACTGGCTCATGTCTTTCAGTATTCATTTATTAATAGATTATTATTTGACTTTCGAAGTAAAAGAAAGAAAAAAAATTATGTAACTATATTTGGCGGGAATTTACATTAGATGCCTTAAAAGATAATAATTGTCTATTATCGCAATTAAAACGATTGATAAACATTTTCAATGATATTTTTCTGCGATCAGATGTTAGATTTTATTTTAGTTTTACAATAAAATATTAATAAAAGTTTAATATATTTATTAGCGCATAATTTATTTAACGTAACGTAATGCGCATGCGTCGCGCGAATCGTTTAACCATATTCACGATGTAAACGACGCCATTACTGTGTCAGTTTGTACCGTTTAGAGACGGTTCCGTATTGTCCTCGTTAATTACAGGTAATTACTAGATTTTATCTAACGTAGATCTTCTTTTTATATATTAATCGATAGTTAAACATGCGATTCTTATGAAGCCAGGTTCATAAGTCGAACCATTATTGCGTTTAAAAGATATTTGGGGAAATAAAATCGGTTTCGTAGATTCCCCATGGAACTATTGCGTCGTACTTTTTATTATATTTTCAAGCTTTATTTTCATAAAAAGTCAATACTTCTCTCATTTTTAAACTACATTCTGATCAATAATTTTATGTATATAATTGTGATCGATCGATATCTTACATTATATTTGATTTTCATGTATACTCTTTCTTTCTCTCTCTCTCTCTCCCTCTCTCTCTCTCTCACACACACACAATATACACACATACACAACATACACTTTTAATCTTATTCTGTATCCAATAACAGATCTCATATTTTTCAGTGATTTCCAAGAATTTTACGAGTTAAAACATCAAAGCATCGGAATAGAATCAGTATTAGTGAGTCATTCTTTGTGATCCTGAGTGAAGATGTTCGTCGTTCGAAGGATCAACTATAATTACCGGTAAGTAAATTTCTTTTCTTACATATTTCATATATAATTGTGAAAGATGAAAAAACATAACCTGCGAATTTATATAATGTGATCGAAAGCTCGTTATATTATATATTACAATTATTTTAAGTTTCTCACGCGTTTCCATCATTCTAAAGTTTAAACGAATATACTATTGTACATTAATTCGTGTACATTAATGGCTGTAGGTTTAATTGAAAAATTATTGAAATTATTAATTTATAAATTCTCGCGTTTAAAAAGTGAGAGTTTCAATTTTCATGCGTTGGATTACGAAAGCGATATCTAATTCCGGTAATCGT
Source organism: Vespa velutina (assembly GCF_912470025.1). NCBI lineage: Eukaryota > Metazoa > Arthropoda > Insecta > Hymenoptera > Vespidae > Vespa > Vespa velutina. The sequence continues at coordinate 4,291,226 of NC_062192.1, read as the reverse complement.
CAGAGTTAATTAAAAGACGGTATATATATATTTATATTACAAAAGATCAACAATCCCGAGATAACAATTTTAAAATATTGAAATTTGAAATTAAAAATATTTTAAAGTCCCGCTCGCTTTACGATCTTTGTAATGTTTAAGCGAATGTAATATTTAAATATTTGCTGTACTCCGTATATATTATATATTGTTTAAATAATTAGAAAATATAATTAAATAATTAGAAATATTAGTATTTTGAATTATTAAAGTTTTGCCGTATGGAAAATGTGATTTTCAATTTTTTCGTCGAAATGCCAATGGTAACTAAACCGATAACTGTTAAGTCATCTAAAATTTCGTTTTTGTCGATATTAGAAATTAAACAGGAATCTACTATTACAGCCACTTTTTCTTAATCGGTAGAACAGGAGGCTATCATTATTAGCAGTTTTACTTGGTCGATAAATAGGAGTATACTATTACCGACATTTCGATTAAATTTGAAATTATATTACCGGGCGTTAATTTATTACTCTTCTGAAAATGATTCTTTTCTACTGAGACATCCATCATATCTTTCAGTACTTCTTTGGTTCCGTCAGGGGGATATTTACAAATTAGCATGAATACTCGAAAAATGCAATGTCATCTGCTGTTTAAACGTGCATATATATATATATATATATATATATATATATATATACGTATATATATACTTAAAATATATTACTTTTGTAATCTTTAGTGGAAATTGTTATCTGGTTTTTTTTTATCGATAAAAAAAGAAGAAAGAAAAAATTTACAATGATAATTTGAAACTGAGTAAAAGTGAAGAGGAATTTGATTTTTAACTATTAAAGGAAAATTTAATTTAAATGAATGAAGCGATATAGCCAAAAGTGAGAAGATTCTAGAAAAAATTAATTTTAGTATGTGGTAGAAGTCAGTGTATCATAAAATTCTTCAGGTATTTTAGAGGCGATGCAATATTTACAATTGTTTTTCACAGAAAAATTCCAAAAGAGATCTTGGAATTTTTGGCCTGTATTCATTGTTACCATAAAGCATTATAAAACCAGAAGTGATGAATAACCTTAAAGGAAATTTTTGTTGTAATTTATTTTACTTTAACTATAGCCGATATTATCGATATTGAATTTCAAAGTTCACGTCACCACAGATGAGGTTTAAGAGCTTTGAGCCCCCATAAGATCCAAAGTTTAATCGGATCTGAAGTTGCCTTTGGTTTTCTTTAGACGGTGTTATCGGTCGTTCGTCTGCGTGAAATAATTCGGAAAAAAGTCAATCTTACTAAGTTACTCTACATGGATTTCGCATTTCATTTGATCATCCTGTACGAATTAAGTCGATTATGTATATATACATATCGATATATATTTAAATTATCGATTAATTGGCGTCATCATTAATGACAATTGAACTAACTAAAAGCAGATTTGAGATATTATTTACCGAATATTTAATTCTATATTAATCACATTTATAAATTGTGATAAAATAACATTAGTACATGCTCTTTATATTGTAATCTATATTCGTAATAATAAATTTGTTGTATTTTTCTTCGTATTTCAAGATAATGGGCAAGATAGAATATCATCGAGCTTATTGAATATATACGGTGATACTCGTGTGGTTGTGTAAACTACTGTGAATTACTAGTGACTATTGGACTACTAATGAATTATAATATGGATTAAAAAGGACATTGAGTTAATAAACATGATTGGATGAGTAGATTTTTCTTGTTTATTAAATGTATTTTATATACATTTAATAAACTTTTACATTCTAACGAATAGAACTTAATTTTTCGAAGAGAGATAATGTAACGCGTTGGTTAGAATTTTGATGTAAGCTCGATCTCGTATCGCGACAGGTAATTTTTATTCCACACTTTTAACTTGTTTTCTCACGCGATACAACCACATTTTGTAGTTGTACGATCATTACGTCGTATAGCTACATAACCTATATCTATTTAACGTAAATTCATCTTCTTCCCTCTCTCTCTCTCTCTCTCTCTCTCTCTCTCTCTCTCTCTCTCTCTCTCTCTCTCTTTCTCGTCGTTTGGTACGTTTCAAAATTACTGCCACGTTATCGAAGATTCAGCAGAGAGATAGTCGACTAATCTTCGTGTTTACGAATGCTTAGGTCGACTTAGCTTTCGTGCCACGTACCTAGCGTGCGAGAAACATTTGTATTTAATTCGAATTTCTCTCTCTCTCTCTCTCTCCCTCTCTTCCGCTTTCTCTTTCTCTCTTTCTCCTTCTCTCTCTCTCTCTCTTTCTCTCTCTCTCTCTCTCTCTCTCTCTTTGAGCAATGAATATTCGAGCATTTTATAGACGAATATAACATCGTCGTGACCTATCGAAACTAATAATGGACAATACATTATTCCTGTCTCATGTTAAAACTTACTCTTAGAAGAGATAAGATTATTTCGATGATATCTATTAATGAGAATTTCGATTTAACCACAATATCCGTGGTATTCGAATTTAAAATAGAAATTTTTTTGTATTTACATAAAATGAGAAAAAAAAGAAAAAAAAAAAAAAAAAAAAAAAAGAAAAAAAAACCCGGTTTTTTTTTTTTTTTCATAAATAAAAATATCGACTTAAAAAGATAGGCGTTAGACGTATCTATTCGGTCATTCATCGAAACGAGATCAGTACGGAATGGTGGGGCGACCTCGACACGATCCAGCCAAAGGTCTTCTCTGAGACAATTTAATCAACTTCGGGAAGTTTGCGGGTAGTAGCGGTAGTCGGGTTCAGTGCATGCATTGTATACTAGCCAAGGGAATTTTGTGGACATTGCGCGGTCAACCACTATAATATTAATAGCTTCGGTATGAAATTTGCTTAATCATGACTAACGGGATGACCCAATGGAATCGGCCGACAGTTCGTCGTTGTCCAGCCGCTCGATGTGCCAATCTCCAAAGCGTCGGATTCTCGCCGAGCGCGACCGCGTTAAATTGACGCCAAAATTTGCCGGATTTGTCTCGGACATTAAAGCCCACCATCCCTGTACCTCTCCCCATCTTCCTTCTCTTTCTATTCTCGAAGTACGTGGCAAGTATTCGTACATGTCTATCGTTCATTCTATTTTTTTCTAGTCCTCTTTTGTTGTCTTTCTTTATCTCGACAATTTTTATAGTCGATATTAAAATATGTCGAATAGGAATGAGATTAAAGACAAAGCGAGGATAAGAGAAGAGACAAAGAGAGCAGGCGACAAGGAAGAGAAAGAAGAGAGAAAGGATAGGGCTTTCGGTGTGTCAGCTGCCGTTGGGATGGTAATGAGAAGTACCATAACGTTAACGGGCGAACGCATACATTCGAGCAATTACGGTGCTCCGACTAATTTCCGTCCCTAGGCAAACTTGAGGAATTTCAGGGTGGCGAGTACGTGGCTGCCGAGGACGATGCTGCCGAGTGTAAAAGGGGCAAAGCGTGCATTGGGAGGTCGTCGTAGGGCCGTGAAAGGAAGGAAGGAAAGGGTGGGGTTACGAGTGACCATTTCGCTAGATCTCCGCATTTTCCCATTCTCGCGAACACTCACGACCGCGGTCACGTTTATATATATATATATATATATATATATATATATATATATATATATATATATATATATATGTATGTATGTATGTATGTATATATGTATGTGTATACATACGTACACAGACAAGACGCACGGTCGTCGCGTTTACGGTCGTCGCACGGCAAACGAGGGCTGGTACCAACGCGTTGCCTCACGGAGAAACGAAAGGGTACGAGGCTGAGAGGGATGTTTGTTAAAAGAATTTTCAGCGGCGAACACGCAGCCGGCAGCAGGTATTACGGGCTGGATTAATTCGCAACAAAAATATGTGAAATATTTTCGCCTCGTAGGGGATGGTTTGCTTCGGGGTTTGCTCGAGGGATGAGCAGACGCACGCGTACGGACTGAACGGCAAAAAGCTCGTTCTCGCTTCTCTCTCTCTCTCTCTCTCTCTCTTTCTCTTTCTCTGCGCACCAATATGTTCTCTCATCTATACATGTATTTATGTATGTACAATATGTATGTATGTATGTATTATACTCGCATATGTAACACTGACTGACCCGTTCTCAACGCGTGTTTTGCTTTCGGATTGCGCGCCAAGTTTTTCACGATAAATCGTCGTCGAGCCAACGACGACGACTACGACAAGGGTCAAAGACCGAAGAGACAAACGCGCTCCGGACGAGCTTCGACCGCTTTGATATCGGACCTCTTAATGATGCTGACGTTACCAAGAGAGCTAGTGAAAGAGAAAAGCTTCTCGCTTCTTTTCCAGTAAGAAAAGTAAAAAAGAGCGATTAATTATACTATCATGTTTTGTTTCTTTATGAATGGATACGATAAGTTTACCTTTCGTTTTACTTTTGCAAAAAAAAATTTTTTTGTTCTAATTTGCCAAGGAAGGGGAAGGAGAGAGATGTACTAATGTAACGGGATTTGATTAATGTTTCGTGATATTTCATTAAGATTCGTATTAATTTCTTTTTTTTTTTTTTTTAGAAACGAATAGATAGGAACAGAATTTATGTTTTACTTTGAAAAAATATTGCTTAGTCTAATATAAGTTTTTTCCTTTTATTACAAACTCTTATTTTAATGTTATTTCTTTCGCTTTTTATTTATCGATATCAAATTTATAGCTTATGATTATTAATAATATTCTTTAATGCATTGATGCATCGTTAAAGATTTCATTGGGTGTTAATTCATGTGTATAAATCGAGGATAGTATGATTTTAAGATTTCAAGAACTGGCGATATTTCGAGCCAGACGAACGAGAGGAAGAACGTTCTTTGTGCTGGCATCGTTTATAAATATAGCAATGGTATGTAAATGGAAGATCTGTGGCATCCACGAATCGTTCTCGCACCGGTCTCGTTGCTATTCTCACGTGTCCGGACATCGTTTCGCGTCCAAAGATTCTTCAACTGAATTCCTTCGCAGGTGCTGAGAATAGTCAAGTCATTCAAGATCTTGGCTCGAGTTGAGCCATTCTTCTCTCTCTCTCTCTTTCTCTCTCCTTCCCCCCTCTCCCCCCTCCCCCCTCTCCCCCCTCTCTTAGGAGTATCTCTCCTTCCGCCTTTACTTAACTCCAACAGGGAAGTTGTCTATGTGCATGGATTAGCGCGTTCACGCGAACAAACGTTTTCCGTTTTCCAATGAATCTCGAATATCTAAGTAAGTACTTAAATACATACGTCGTGAAAAATGATGATATCATTTTGTGAAAAAATATATAATTATTGAAAGATATGTAAAAGATTGCTGATATGTCTTTCTTTTATTTTTATTTATGGAATGTCTTCTGATTTTCCATACTTAGTAAAATGTGTATAAATGATACTCATAACTCTATTTTCAAATATTAATTTTCCTTACAATACTTTACAAAAGAAAAGGAAGGAAAAAAAAAAAGAAATGAATCCATTTGTCCGAGTTGGACGACTCGTCGTTTGGGTGCAATCGACTATGTTTTCTCTTTAAAGATAAAACCGGATAAAAAGTTTCTCCTGCAAATCCTCGGTCGTGATTAAACTCAAATTACACGCATCAACGTTGGGAGTAGGGCGTAGGGTGGAGTATGTAGGGGTGCATTCGACGTAATCGAAGTATCGCGTGCAAGCTTTGCTCCCGGAACGATAATTCCATTACGCGAGAGAACAAACGTACTCTCGCTTTCTTTTACTCTCTAACACGTAGAAGCCAAAGGTAGGAGAACATTTTTATCGGCGGTGATCTGATATTTTCGCCGATCGAGCGACACAACGAACGAGAGGGTAGGTAAAAGCTTTGCTGCTGCGTGAGATACGCGAGTAATTCTCGTCGCATGGGAAAGCCACGTTCCAACGGGCATAAATATATCGACGAACGCTATTCTACGGACGGCTTCTCCACGACACATCGACAAACAGATCGCGTCGCCGCAATCGGCTTCCAACTACTACTCCCTTCGGCATTTCGCCACCTCCTTCCTACGTATTTTTCCTATGGTCTCTATTTATGTTACCGCATTACTTTACTTGTCGTATTTCGTATCGAAAGACGAGTACAATTCATCGGTTTGGATTTAGGAAGGAATAGTCACGACGTATCTTGCATCCATTCGATATCTTATATTTCGTCGATTTACCCCATTCGAATCTTTTCACGTAAAATTGATCATTTTTTAGTGTAACTTATCTGATTTCGTTAAAAGTCAAATTTTTTACTACCATTGAATTTGAATAAATGTATATAAATATATTGGGATTTGAAATGGAAATTATTTATCATCTACTCAGTTAAATTCAATCTCTTTAAAGGAGAACACAAATCATATTAATAAAATAGCCACGTCAAATTAATATATCAATATTTAATATTTAAATGTGATCGGCTTTATTATGCAATAGCTATAATTCAATGTTATCTGTTAAATATATTTTACAAAAATGTGATATTAGTAAAAATATTAGAATATATATGAATATAAATTATTTAAGAGGAATAAAAGATATCGGAACTATTTGAGAACATCGAATATGTAATTACGAAACTTTGATTAGATAACTGTAATTATGTTTTAAACATTTTTATTTTCATATGTGTGT
>NC_062192.1:4249581-4279581 GCF_912470025.1 Vespa velutina | reverse complement strand
GAAAATAGTGGACGCCGCGCGCCTACAAGTATAATATTCATATCTATGTATATCTCTTTACTTTCTGCGGAGAATATGAAATACGTTTTCCGCATATGTATTATTCAGTCGTTGCTTTTTGTTCGTTTCTCGGTCCGCCATTTTAATTTATATCAAGATAATTTCGTTGCGTAACGACGAAATAACAATTTCTTGTTCCTTCATTTATTTATGATACATTGTTAGCTCGTTAATTATCATGTTTTACTTTTGCTTATCTTTTTATTATTATTTGTCGAATGCATTTATCTAGAGTCATCGATGCATCGTGTACATGGTAATGTAAGCGAGTTTTAACAGATGCCGCCACATTTTCCTTTCTGTCTTAAAAACATTCGGTGAGGTACCATGAAATTTTTGGTATGATGGATTTGCGAAACTTCATTTTCATTGGGAAAATAAATGAATGTAAAATTGTTTAAGTAATTGGAAATATAACACGCAACGATAATAAAAAAAAAAAAAAAAAAAAAAAAAAAAAAAAAAAAAAAAAAAAAAATAGAAATATACGAGGTTGACCAGCAAACATCGAGGATTTATTTGCAATCGAATCATCGATGTACGACGTGTAAACCGTATATATCACTGTGAATCGTTAGGAACCTCGTGCATCGATGTTGTTTGATGTTGGACGTTGCTGCGGTGGTGGCATGCGGCGGAAAGGTTAATAATATCAATCGATACCGCGGGCAGAAATTTTTCATACTCTCTACCTGGTATTTGTGAACGTCTACTGCAGCATGGCTTATTGGTCGATCGTATACGACTTGTGTGTGTGTGTGTGTGTACACGAGACACGCCAACTGACCATTATGCAGATTTCTAATGATTAGATATATCGGTCCTACCTCGGTAAAATGAATGTAATGTACCTTTGCAGAATTCTACCTTTGGTACGTTCATCCTGCCCCGTTGGTACTTCCCTAATTCGTTATCTTGACTAACGACCTCTTGTCTTTTACTTGAGAGAGAAAGGAGAGATGGTAATTCAATAATAAGTCGAAGAAATTTCCGAAGTTAATTTTGAACAATCCCAAAACAACAAACTTCACTATCATATAGGTTTAATGTATATAAGTAAATTATTCTATTTAAATAGTTTATCAGTCTAGAAATTTAAATAAGATTTCCATTTGAATAGAAAACTTCTTTCTCTCTCATGCGGTATAACTTTGCTAATAAGAAAATTGTTAAGATATCCTAGTAATAGTTTTCAATTCTATATGGTCGATATTTAAATATGATCACCTAAGTGACATTTACGAGATAATTTATAACAGGATACTTAATTTTATTTTTATCATTTTCACTGGTTATCTTCTGATTACATCAAAGCTTGTTATAAAACATGAGATATAAATTATCGTATTGCCTTTGGTAGAAAATATTTGAAAATAATAATGACAGGAAGAAGTTAATTCCTTTTCGATAAATTTAGAATAGTCAATATTTTTGATAGTATTAAAGTTTTATTCGATTACATTTGCCGTGTGGTGGGAAGTACGTGCCAAAGGCTAAAGAGTTAATATTGTTACACAGGTGTTGCCATAACGAGGGTCTTCTCGTGTCTCCTTAATACACAGGTCGTTGGTAACACCAGCCAAGTGGAAAAGCAGCGCGGTGCGATCTCGAAGCGTAACAACGGTAGGAAGACGTCGCTTTACTCTGTTTATGAGTGCAGTAATCTTTAAAGCGGCCTGCTAACCGTGACACCAAAAGAACGTTTCGATGCTGCTAGAAGGCAAAAGCATAAGGAGAACATTTTCACGATCCTTGTCAAGTATATCGCATTCGTAACGATATATTCCTCGCGAAATATGTAATATATCTCGTGAGCTTGAAACATTAGTTGTGAACAATGATAAATAAAAAATCGTTCGTTACTTATATCCATCTTTTTCTTGAATTTTTTGCGTGTATATAAAAAAAAAAAAAAAAAAAAAAAAAAATGAAAAAGAAGCATAAATGGAATATCACGACAAATGGAATTTTCAAAATGTTCAACATATGTCTTTTGTCCTTTTTGTCATTAATTTTGATCAGTTGGAAAAGTAGTTTGTAAGACGATGGTACAGTGTCGTGGACCCTTTGATAAAACCTGTGAATGATTCGTCGAATGTTAATGTACCATCACATTAATATTCATGAGTAGCCTATCTCTCGCGCGTCCCAACATTTACAACTGAAACGGATACGTATGAGGCTGTGCGCGCAGGCACCCTGTCTCTCTCTCTTTCTCTCTCTCTCTCTCTCTCTCTCTCTCTCTCTCTCTCTCTCGGCTGCATTCCTTGAGAACCGAGTACGGTGACTTCGAGAAGAAACGACGATGCGACCGGCTCGACGCATTCGCTTTTTCGATGAATAAAAAGTGCCATAGTACGATTTTATTGAATCTACTAGAAAAGATACGTCATTGCGGAATGATCGGCCCTCTTAAAATTTCCTTCCAGGTCGGTGACTTTTTTATTGGATTACGTAGCTCGATATAGCGGCTGTAAGTTATGCTCAATATTAGCATATTTCAAGCTGTATAATTTATGCATCCATTACATCACCAGGGAGAAAGGGGAGAAAGTTAAAGGGGTGGACTTCGTACATTACCTTGGATTCGAAAAGGGGACGAAGTAGAACGATGACGACAACGACGACGACGACGACGACGACGACAACGAAGAAGAGGCTCACCATCGAAACGAGGAAGTCTCGCTTATTGATTTTATCTCCTAACAAAATACGTACGTTCGCATGATTAACTGCCTTAAATTCGGACGCATCAATTACGTCGCCTCGAAATATTCCAGATACCTATATAGTCTCGTTGGTTACGATACGAACATGCACGCGAGAACAGGTTTAATGCTTGCTACGGTTCATGAATAATTATTAAAAGATTTAAATTATTCTTTCCGATAAACATCGAACCATTAGGAAAAGCTGTAAATAAACGAGATCTTCGCGCCGTTGTACACATATACCTATTACGCGCACTCATAATATCGGCGAACATCTTTAAAAGTACGCGCACGCTGATAACATAGATAAATATTTACACACACACACACACACACACACACACACATATATATATATATATATATATATATATATATAGGTATACAAAATAATTAGTTAGACTTCAAAGTCGCAAAAAAAAATAGACTTACCTTTCGTCCAGCATTTTTATGTAGATTCAGATTCGATTATCATTAAGAACTCAGCAATAGAACTTGGCCACCGTCTGTGGGTTTCTGCGTTTCACATTATTATCTCAATGATAATATTAATTAAAGCGCCTCCGGCCAATCGTAATAACACTTTCCACGTAATATGTGCACCTAATCCAAAGTAGCGGCATATGGTCGAACATGCCGGGCTCTTAGAACCTGTAACGTTCTCTATTCCGCTACGCTTCTTACTTCTCATGGACTTAAATTTTCCCATTAAAATGTTATACCGTTCGCCATTTACAGGTCGTACCGTAGATACTTTAGAAGGTAATATTATCGATCAGTCAACTCCAAGAGAATGCGACGATGAAGAACGAACGAGATGATGAAGAATTTCGATTTATGGTCTTCCTCTCTTCGATATTACTTACCTTGTTGTTGTTGTTGTTGTTGTTGTTGTTGTTGTTGTTATTGCCATATTGTATGTAAATTCCTCTGACGTTAATAAAGTATCCTTATAAAAATAGGAATGCACTCACCATAAAAAGTTATCTTCATAAAGCATGAATTTAAACAGGAAAAGAGAAAACGAAAATTATAATATTCAGATAAAACGAAGATAGGTATATGTGAAGCGATCGTTTTGATCTATTTTAAACGAATACGTATATAGTCAGTTAATGGTGATAAAAAATTTATATAAAAATCACAAGCTTGAGTTATTATGAATTATCAATATGTTCGAACAGCATTTATATAAGTGGCATGTCGTGCGAAATAGCGCTTACCTTGTCGTGTACTCGTCCGATCTTCCGTGTCGTACCGTGATAACGTTTCAGATACTCTCTCGTTAATTGTGAGCGGAAAGCAGTCGAGTCATACGTTATCCTAATTATGCACATAATAAATTACATGCGAAAGCACGCGTCGAGCTTTCTCCTTCTTTTTCTCTTTCTCTTTTTTTTTTCTCTCTTTTTCTTTCTTTTTCTTTTTTTTTTTTTTCTCTCTTTACGCTGTTTTCAGTCAATGTTTGCTTATGTACATAAAACGCATAAAACGAGCATATTCGTCTTTTACTTTAAATAACATCGGACAGATATACATGTACATGAGAAAGGGGGGAGGGAGGGAGAGAGAGAGAGAGAGAGAGAGATAGAGGAAGAAAAAGAGAGATGAAAAGAGAGGAAGAGTCGGTGAATTTACTGGGAACCATCTTCGAATGAAATCGTTAAGGCAACGGCACTTTCGCAATGAGAACGAATCAAGCAAAGCGTGCTCTCTACCCTTCTTGTCTCCTCTCTCTCTCTCTCTCTCTCTCTTTCTCTCTGTGTCTCTGTCTCTCCTCTTTCTCCGTACTGCGGTCATGGTAATTAGATATGGTATCTTTGAGCTAATTAAATCACTTTTTTACTTGATTAATTAGTAGTCGGTTGAGACTCGCCTTCTACGTTTCGTTCCATGGTGAGAGGACGGATCACGAGTACGACCCTGTGCACGATGCACCACTACTCTTATATATTCCAGCTCTCGCGATTCGTCGAGTTCTTTCCTTCACGGAGTGGTGCTCTTGCTGGCATCGGTTGAAAGGTGACGTTGTTCTGTGGTATTCAGGCCGATTTACCGCAAGTAGCTGCTTCAATGCGACCATGGATAAAACTGAATCCCATTCTGAGATAATATGGAAATAATACGAGAGATGTTTATGACGGAAAAGGTTTGAATCTTGTCGTTTGAACTTTCTTTAAAATAAATTTGACAACTCGCGTTCATCAAAATTAATTAAAAATTACATTTAGGCTCATTGTTAGGATTATTATAAAATTAATGAGATAATGACCGTGGCTTTTAGATATTAATAATGAAGATAAGCTGTATTATATAAAGATAACGAACTAGTAATAATATCACGTGGTATTTTATTAGAGCTATTCTTACGTAATTCGTTGAATGTGATTTTATTCGGAATTCAAAAAAACAATTTTTAAAAATAGAGAGCGAGAGAGAGAGAGAGAGAGGAGAGAGAGAGGAAGAAAAAGATGGAGAGGAAGGAAATTGAAGATCTTACATTTTCTACTTCTTCCTCGCTTCGCCGTATCGTATAATGGATTTAGGGGACGAAGGTCGAATAATCTTGCGAATACGTTTCCGTCGGTCTCTGTCTTTCATCGTTGAACGTGATTATAATTCTCTGTTGGAGGATTCTACGTTGACTTTCCCCAAAGCCCAGGGATTCTTTCGGTCAGGATGAGGCAGCCGTTATGCGTAGAAATGAAAAAATTTTCTTTTATCGGTAGTATGGTAATAAAGTTTCCATTTTTGAGCTTCTCTGGTTTTCTCCAAAGAGAAACCGGAACTTTCTATGCCGATGGTTCGACTTTACTTCCATGGAAATATCAATTAATCTTCTCCTATGAAAAATGAAGCATGAAACTTAACAAAATTGATATAAATCTACGTAATTAAATGTTTTATGTTGTACGTATCGTTACAAAATTACATATTTGATATCATTTAAATATTTTTTTTTTTTTTCGTAGAATTTATAAAGATAAAGGAATATTTTTCTAATACCAATTGAAATTTATCTATTTTTTTTTTTTTTTTTTTTTTTCAGCAAATGAAATTCTTTATACGATTGATTTTGCCGAAAATACGTTGAAAATATAGCAGCATGTATGTAAGAATTAAAAATTTGTTTCGATCAACTCGACAATTAACACTTAGTAGCCCGGTCAACAACTTTACTAGTCGAAGTATGTGTCAAGGGTAATGCGAGAAGCGTTAAAAGGATCACTTCGTCGAAGATGGCATTAACTGGCCGACGAGATAAGTGAACTCCTTAGAATTCAGCTGACTCCAATAGCCTCTCCTAGTCACCGTCGCATACGCTGCAATCTGCATTTTTAAACATCTCGAGCGCCTTGCCAAATGCCGCCTTCTTCGTATCCAAGAAGAGGCGAAGAAGATGCTTCTTCTTCAACGTCGGCCGTCTTTCGAGATTAAGGTCGCACCGAGATAATTACGCTTATTAACATCGCCGAGTGGTGGGCGTTTCTTTCGTATCTTTCTTCGATCGTTCGAGATGTTACGCGACACGATGTACAGTAGTCGGAAATCACAAAAATCAGGCCAGAATGTGAAGGCGTTTTTCAATTTTAGCTCGAAACTTAATATACTAAGGGTTTCGAGATTGCTGATAATATGAATCTAAAGTTAATATTACAAAAATAATATGTTTGAAATATTTCTTGAGAGTATAAAATATTACGTTATAAAATGAAAATAAAAATGAAAATACAAATTCATAATTAAGATAGATAGTTGGATAATAAAAAATGATAATAGAATTGATCGGTATGAATTAAAATCGGAGTCAATAATTTTTACGTATTGGCATAAATTAATTATTCATATTATGTCTATCATTACTATTTCAATCGCTATCTTAATTGTTAGAATTCACGTGAAACGTATTGTAAATATCAACTATACAACTTTTATAGCTTATTTCTGGTTTATTCATGACATGCATTGTTGCTATAGGCGAAATTAATAGATTAACTGTTTCTGGCGTTAAACTTTTTAATTATTTTTGTGATAATTTTTTCAAACTAAAAATGTACAGATCAAATGAAACTAACAATGGTAAGAAAACATCTTTTGTATTTTTCTCTCGGGTATTCTTTCGCGAGGAAACTTTATGTAAAAAAAAAAAAAAAAAAAAAAAAAAAAAAAAAAAATTATTCTTTATATGAAAATTCATTGAAATTAATAATAAGAGAGGACAAATCCTTCAAAACTATACAACGCGTATTTGAAAAAATTATTTCGTATTTTCCATAGTATTAGAGAAAACGCGTAGAAAACTAATAGCTAGAAATATTAATTAATAAAATAAAAAATTTACTACAATTCTGAATAAAACGTGATATTATAGAATTTAGTCTTTATCTTTAATATTTACGTGTAAAGTTTTATCTTTTATTTTTTATAAAAAAATTTTGCAATTATACAACATTAACTATTTTAGACAATAACATTAACTTTCTTAGACATACTGGCATAAATATTCTATTTATTTTCAGGGGAAACATCCATTTTGTGTAATTGAAATTGATGTACTTAATGACTAAAGTTATGAACATTTTAAGCGAGCATTGTTTTCTTCTTCTCATGCAAGAGATGCAAGTATTACTCGAACGAAAGTCACTTTTGGACTGAATTATAAACTCAAGTAGAAATTGTTGGCATCTTTCCTCTCTACCATTCAATGCTTCAAATATCTGTGTGTTCAATCTAACGATCCAAAACTTGAAATTTAAAACTTCATTTTAATGATTTTAGTCAGATTTTCGGGATTTCCAATCATTATTAAAAGATTGGAAATAGGAAGAAATTTTACTACAGATCATCCTATATATTATGATGAACTATGTTTTCGTAACAATTATGTTTCATTTTTTTTCTTTCTTTTTCTGACATTTTTTCGGAATTTTTGAAAACCGTTCTACGAATATATCAATGAACAGCTTGTACGATATATTTGATAAAATTAATACTTTGATTCATCTTGATCGTACATTTTTTTATTTTATTTGAAATATATTATAGTTCAGTATATACGTTTTACATTTTTATTTTTAATTTTTTCCGAATATACGACTGCATAACGAAATATTTTTCAAATAAAAAATCTTCAGTTTGTTCTTTTCTAATATTGAATTTTTATCAGATTGTAAAGAAAATATAATATAGAAATGAATAAAATAAATAAGAGCTGAGACTTATCGTTTGACTTTGATCTATAGTATCTTCGATATTGAATCAATAGAGGTAAATAAACGCACGTGATTGGTGTAGGAGCGTATTCACAATCTTTGGATACTGTAACGTTGACCATAATGCAACCCTAACAATGACCATGTAAATTCACTTCAGAATTCAACAATTGATTATCGCTTGCTAGTCAATAGCTGGAGTCCTTTGCATCTATCACGTGTTGATACACACGAATGTTTTTTTAACTTCTATTGACTCGAGTCATTGAACTGACTTTTGTTCGTCGTATTACAATCTGATTATGACTGATAAACTGTTAAGTAGAACAAACAAACAGAAGTGCAGAAACAATAAAAACAAAAACAAAGGGATTCCATAGTCTCAATAGACAAGCTGCGACAGATATTTGTTTAAATATTTTTCCAATAGTTGTTTCTCTTTATTAATTTCTTTTTTTTTTTTTCTTTGCCCTTATTGAATTAATACGAATTATTATGAATTAATACATTGTGATAAATAATCGAAAAGTAATCTAATAGTATAGGCGTATTAACCGACACGTTTCTGAAGATTGTCGGAGAAATAAGAAAGTATAAGAATGGTGAAAATGTTGACGAAAATACGATAAATACGTGCATATGGTGAAGTGCAGGAACGTGAGAGAGAAAGAGAAAGAGAGAGAAAGAGAGAGAGAGAGATGGTGCAGCGTCGATCGGTTTATCCCGTTTTATTCATACAGTGAGCTACTACTATGCACGACGTGAAAAATCTGTTTTTCCAGAAAATATTTTTATGCGTACCGAGATATTGTTTCTATAGTACTTACATGAACGTATCAAGTTTACGCGTCAATACGTAGCTTTAATCCATTAATACATTTAACATATGAAAAAGAAGAAACGATTCCTTTTCTATTATATTGATAGATAAGACTGACAAAAATGATTATATTCTCAAAATATTTTCTTTTCTCTCTTTCCTTTTTTTTTCTTTTTTCTTTCTTTTTTTTCTTTTTTTTCTTTTTTTTTTTTTTTTTTTTTTTCAAACGAATAAGACGCTTTATGTTAAAATTAAATCGATGTTATTGCGAATGAAATACGTTGTTTAGAAATGTTTTTATCATAAATAATTATTTTTATCAAATTGATTCAATTCGAATTCAAGTATTATTATGAAAAACATCTTTCTCTTTTAAAGAAAAGTTATTTAAATTCCGAATGATCATTTTTATTTGAATCTATCTAAGATTCAAATTATCTCTAACAGTTAAATAGTACAGTACTTAGGAGTGAATCAAGTAGGTGTAGCTTTATGTCTTTCTTTCTTTCTTTCTTCCTTCCTTCTTCCTTTCTTCCTCTTCGTTGTAAGTTTTTCGTAGCTCTCGCTTCATTGTTTCTTTCTTTCTTTCTTTTGGCTTTTTTATTCTTAGCCTAGAGGTAGTCGGGTTGATACACGCGAACGCCCACGCCAGTCGAAGCACGCGTACCGTACGTAAGGCCAAGTCGAAGCTCCGATACACGTCGTAGGTCGTACACGGTCGTCGGTCGTTACCTCGCTTTTTGTGGTAACAGAAATGAGGCGTCAAATGACTAAGGCTGGAGCTGTGTCCGTACCAGACTTCGCCCATTTGTTGCAGAGTTTCTTTCTGACGTCCAATTGAGTTTGTGGTTTAACTCGTTGAGCCGTACGAACGCATCTGTGTTACTCGAACTCTCGCGTTTTACTTCCGCTTAAATCGACCAAGCGCTCAGGGTCGACGGAAGTTTAGCGCGAGAAAGAAACGACAAGGATATTACCGGCACGTTGCGTTTTTCTTTTCGGTGGGGTCGATTATTCTTCGCCAGGAAGGGACATATATCGATATATATATATATATATATATATCCCTGTTATATTTGATTCTGGATCTTACACGATAAGAAAGAAATTTGTTTTAATTTCATAATATCAAATTGATAATACCGTTATTCATTTTTATTACGTAATATCAATAAATCAATGCTAATTAAAATTCATTTAATAATTAATATGCTAATAAGTATGTTAGGAAATAATTTCGAAAAATCTAGCTCGTCGTAAGGCTATCGACATTTATGTCGATTTACTTTCTCGAAGACTTGTTATATCGGCTTTCGATCTACGATACGGTTCACAAACGACTAAGGGGATCGGTGTATAAAGAGCGAGACGAAGGAGATGGAGGGTAGAAACCGACGATCGAACCAATATCTTGTCGAAGCGCGAGTTTCCTTTCAGACCTCATTACCTTTTCTTCAAACGATTGTTCCGCTAAACACTCGACGAGCAAATTGCTCGTCGTTAACCAAGCCGTTCTCCCGGACGAATTATACGTAGAGAGACGATTTGATGAGCTCGCGGGAAAAGGAAGCGGAGCGCGATAAATTTGTCAATTTTAAATACGATTACCGGTACCTCGGAGGTTCGTTTCAAGAACGAGGATGAGGAAGAGGATGACGTTGATGGTGGTAGTAGTAGAAAGAAGTAGTCACAGAGCAATTATTTTCAGGAACTCTTGCATTTCTTTCCTCGTTTTCCTTCAATTCTTTTCTCTCTCTTTCTCTCTCTCTCTCTCTCTCTCTCTCTCTCTCTCTCTCTCGATACTATTTCCTATAGCTTGGTCCTATACTATCCAAGCTCTCCTTGTCCTCATCTTCTTTCTCTTTTTTCTTACTTCAACGATAGTACTTGATTTTCTCTTCGTTTCTCGTGAATTTCGAATTATTTCTGTCTGTTTTTGTTTCTTTCTTCTCCTTTTTTTCTCTTTTTTTCTTTTTTTCTTTTTTCTTTTGTCCTTTTTTTTTTACTTTTTTTATTTAGACAAAGAGAAAGAGCCACACGATGTTTCTGTCTCTTCTATTCCATTTCTCTTCGAACCCTTTATCCTCTCCATCATCCTATCTCTCTCTCTCTCTCTCTCTCTCTCTCTCTCTCTCTCTCTTTCCCTCTTTTCTTGCTTTATACCCAAACTTTCTTAACAGTCGCGGAAACACCGCCATTCCGTTTCCATCGAAGCAAGAACAAACGTTAATCTATTTCTTGTTATCTTCGTTCATGGAATCGCAAAGTAATCGTTTCCACGTTAACCAAGTTACATACGAGGGATGTTATTTCTAACGAAAGTTCAATGTTGAATCACTATTATACATTTTTATATATTTCCCTTAATGGCATCGAAAAACAACACGTGACATCGGTATCTAAGATAGTTTGATAAAAGATATTTTTTTACGAATTTCAGTATTTTATCTTGAACAGGAATACGCGAGGGAAAACCTTCAAGATTTGTTACAACGAAGAAAAGAAGAAGAAGAAGAAGAAGAAGAAGAAGAAGAAGAAGAAGAAGAAGAAGAAGAAGAAGAAGAAGAAGAAGAAGAAGAAGAAGAAGAAGAAGAAAGGCTAACGAGGACGAGTCGAAAAAATTCTCTTTCGAGTTTCGTTGAGAAAATTTGCATTTCCAACGAGGAGTCGAGAGTCGAGCCTTCTCACTTGAGAGCAAAGAGAAAGGGAAAGGAAAAGGGAAAGGGAAAGAAAAAGGAGAAAGACAGGAATCTCGAGAAGAAGCTTTAAGAAAGATGGCTGAGCGTTTCGCGAGTTCCTTACAAGGTTACGGAGCAATTATGGAATTCGTATGATTTTAAGTTACACAAAATAAGAAAGGGAGAAAGAGAAAGATAGATAGATAGAGAGAAAGAGAGAGAGAGAGAGAGAGAGAGAGAGAGAGAGAGAGAAAGAAAAAGAGAAAGAGATTATCGAGCTAGCCGGTACCGGTTTTTTCTTTGCCATAGCTCTTCACCGGCATACTGATCCATTAATAACTCTGATGTATGTGAGAATTTCTCGTTACGACTGGTACAGGCAGCGCATGCCATAAATTGACAGTTTCCCTGGGGGCGCGCAATAACTTCTACAACGTAAATTAACGAATGAGTTGCAGTTTGTACTTTGGAGTGACGTCGCCTGCTAGTTCCGCCGCTTTGACAAGCTTAAACAGATTCTCCTGTTGCCGAACGACTTTCACAGTTGGTCCCTCTTACTCCCCTCCCCGCTTCTACCTCTTCCTTTTCCTTCGCTTCCTTCTTCGTTCCCTCCTTCGAGCGCATCTCCTCCTACCTACCGTCTTTCCTCTTTACCTCTCTCCACCCTTGTCTTAACGCCCGTCTGATCTCGCGCCGTGTAATTATTTTGCAAACCCTTTCTCTTTCGTGCCGCCTCTTTACGAACATTCGCTATAAACGACGATCGATCGTTTCGTTAACCGTTCCGACTTCTTCGTGTTCGTAAGGATTATATAGTCGTTCGTTCAATCGCCAGTGTTATATCCTTTCACTCGATATTTCGATTGTTTTCTTAATTTATGACATTAAGTCACGAAGTTTAACTTTTATTTTTTCTATTTCACGACGATTTAAATTGCAACTTAATTCGAGTTACCTACATTATATTGCATAATGTAAAAATAAATCTTTTTTCTTTTTACATTATGTAAGGATACGATCTCAGTAATATTATATACGCTTTGATATATTACGAATTTGATTGACTCGAACGAATCGTTTCACTTTTTCCAGAGACAAGATAAAATAAAGAATTTTTAAAGACATCTTGACGAGCTTGATTCGTTTCTAATAATCTAGGGATGCAAATGAAGGACGAGTGTCCCTCGAAGAGCGATGCAGATTGTGAAAACAAAGGCACCGAATTGACAGTGAAGGGATGCGCGTGAAATGCGGTGATGCGAGACAAGGGACTCATGATATATATATATATATATATAACTCTCAGACGACTAATAGAATATATCAATCAATCAATCAATCGTTCGATCAAAATCAGCCGCTTGCAGTCCAATGCGATAGAATTTGCTGCTGTCGGATCAGCC
The DNA here is from genome assembly GCF_912470025.1 of Vespa velutina. NCBI lineage: Eukaryota > Metazoa > Arthropoda > Insecta > Hymenoptera > Vespidae > Vespa > Vespa velutina. The sequence continues at coordinate 4,266,696 of NC_062192.1, read as the reverse complement.
GATCTTAGGTATTTTTTTCTCTTGCCATTTTCTTTTTATATCTCGTGCGATAAAAGCGCGATTTTACGAAACAAGCGTAAAGAGTAAAGCAAGTAGAGAAGCGAAACGATTCTCTACAACAGGAAGTCTATAAAGACAGCGAGTAAGTTCAACATCGAGGACAAACAAATACAAAGACAGACAGAGAGAGAGAGAGAGAGAGAGAGAGAGAGGGTGAGAAGAGAAGATGGGAGGGAGGGAGAGTAAGAAAGAGAAAGCGCACGCGTTTGCTTATTAGACGAGATTCTCTCTTCTTCTTCTCTCTCTCTCTCTCTCTCTCTCTCTCTCTCTCTCTCTCTCTCTCTCTCTCTCTCTTGTTTACACTCATTTGCTTCCCCCGTTCTACTCGACTTGGACGGACACGCAACCGAAAGCAACAGTCGCCGATAAAAAGACCGATAACGAAGACCGAGTAGGTTGCACTTACTAAATTTCTTGCCCGCTTATAAATCTAAAGGGTACCAAAGGGCTTCTGGTCGTTTACTTGGTAAAACGATTAATTAAAGAACTTGTAATTAGGCAAGACGAACGGTACAGTTATTAGCCGTTACATAATTATTCTAACTATGTATTATAATATGACTGTAGTATTTACTTTACGTCTGTGAAATATCGATTTTATCGTGACGTCACGCATCGACCGTACCGACCTTCATATGTTGGCGGTTACTTTCAGCTTTCAATTTATTTTGTAACCTTGTTTAGACGTAAAGATTTCTCATTAACGTTTCATATACATATTTCGAAAAGTTACAAAGCCAAGCTGGCAGTGTCGAAAAGCATGCGTCGATTTACAGGACGTAATTTTGACTTGATTCAATATAACTCGTTCCAACGATATTGTTTAATATGGATCTCCCGTCTGCTTGCCATGTACGCGAGCCTCTATCTGATATGTTTAATTATATGGATAATATATTACCACGCAACGTTGTTGGTTATATGCACCGGTGTGTAAAGCGAAAATGTGTGCAGCGTGCGAGATAAGCGATGTGAGTATCGAAGATCCTTATCCGCTTGGACGAACGAAATTTCAATTTATGTAGATAATATTTCTCGTTAGATACGTTGTGATTGCTTTTTTTTCTCCACGCTGTACTGATTGAAATTGATCGAGAAGCAGTATTTTTAAAAAGGAAAAATAAAGTGTTCAGTGCCAATGTTCGCAAAGTTTATCGTTACGAGTATATATTTAAGTTATAATGGGAGCTACGATTTTGAAAATAAAATTGTTCCCAAACGATTTTTGTTATTGTCTAGTGTAACGTATAATTGAATAATCGCAATAACTGTCTGGACGTGCTTCATGTGCTTCGTCAAAAAGCTTGAAACGGTATTTTTGCGCGTACACACAAAAAGAGAGACAAAAGAATTTCGTCGTCATTTCATATTTTTTCAAAAAACGTATATTTCACATGTTTAATTTCATTCACGTATCGTTGTGTTTCGATTTTTTTCTCTTCCACTTTTCTCCTGTCCGCTTTTTCTCTCTCTCTCTCTCTCTCTCTCTCTCTCTCTCTATCTTTTGTTGTCCGTTTTATATTTTCATAGAAAAACAATAAATTTGGTCGATGGAGTTGCCACAGCATCATGTATTATTTGTATTCTCATATTTTTCTCGTGCCGATTACTTTTCATTTTTCGTCAATATCTATACCTACTGACAAATTAATATTCAGCCAATACATGTATAGCTAACGATGCAATATCCCCACGCCGTTTTCCGAATAATGATGAAAAACCGGCATTGTTTGACTTTTATCACGATCTGCTATGATCGAAAAACATTTTCGGTCTTTACTCTCCGTTTGCGACGATATAACGCTGGCGATAGTTCGAACGATTCTCTCCTCTACGAGGTTTCACTTGATTACACCGTAAATTATCTCCGAGAAGAGAACCGTAGAATTAAAGTTAGACTTTGCCGGTGGAGGAAGAAGATTCGCTGCTTAAATTCTTTCTCACGTTCGTTCGTCGCAAGTTAAAGAACAAGTTTGCGGGTTTGCCCGAGGATGAAAAAAGAGAGCGGTCGACCGTTCGCGATATAAAGTTAAATTCCTCGCACGTTCGATTTCGATTTTTTTTGTTTCTCCTCTCTCCTTTTTTTTTTCTCTTTTCTTTCTTTCTTTTTTATTTTTCTTTTTGTTTCTTACCATTGGCAAAAAATATCAAGAATGTCAAGAGTTACCGTGAAACGGAAAGTTTGAAATATCTCGATCCTATTGAACAATTTAAAGGATAATTTCGATTGATATTTCATGGATGTATCTTATGTTTCATTTCATTGTCGTCGAAGATATCCTCATTGCAGTATATTTTTACGTATTATATTTTCGTCGGAATTAAAGTACGAACGATCCCATTCGTTTTTTTTTTTACTTTCGGTAATATAATTTCTTTGAAATGTTAATGTCATTTAAAATTTATATTCGCTTTCGTTCTTTTGACGTTTAAGATTTATTTCTTTTTAAGCAAAAAAATCGTAATGCATTCTTAAGAAAGAGATTATAGGATTTTTAAAAATAGTTTAATACATGAATCTGAATAAAGGAATGTCGGCTTTGATCTCAATGCGATTCTTTTAATATCACGTGACACGGTGTTCAAGACATTTCCTTTTTCGTTATCGATTGAAAGGAAACATTGACACCAACGTCATTCGAAGCGTCGAATGCAGAAGAGGGAGAGTTCCGCCTATGAGGACGATCAAACTCATGCGTGGCGCGTACCCGTCGACGAAGGCCGTTTGTGCGTTTGATCGCCAAGGAGGAAAGCACGATGGGGTGTAGTGGGTGGTGTGTTCGGAAACTTGAAAGGGCCTCCTCTAATTTACTGTAGGTACTCCTCTGTAACGCACCCAAGTTTCTCTCTCTCTCTCTCTCTCTCTCTCTATTTTCCTCCTTCCCTACCCCCCTCTCTCCTTCTCTTTTGAACATGTTCGTTACACTGTGTATCAGTTTGTACACACATATACGGTTGATCTACGTGTTACGTTTGTGCGTAATACCATAGCTATTCGGCTTCTGTGTGTTCTGACTAACCTCGATTCCGTAGCAATTTCCGGTTCATCTGCTGGCATATCGTCATTGTATAAAGGCGATTGTAGGTGGTGATAGAGAGAGAGAGAGAGAGAGAGAGAGAGAGAGAGAGAGAGAGAGAGAGAGAGAGAGAGAGAGAGAGAGAGAGATAGAGAATGAGATATACGTCGAGGACGAACTACTCAGGATGGCAAGCAACATCGAGGGATCCGTCTGGTTATGATGCAGGAAATAGATAATCGAACGCTTAATTACTTCCCAGCCAAGTAGCGAAATGAAGGATCCAGAATCTCCTACCACGTACGGATTTATTAACTTTGCTCGCTACGAACTAGCTTTCATTTAAGCAGCGTTAATTAATAGTATGTCATCGGATCATAATTAACGTATTTTGAACAATAAAAGAACAAATACGAGTTTACTTTTCTCTTACGGCAAAGAAAATACTGTTGGGAATCATTGAATCCCGTTTAAGCTTCATTCCGGGATCCTTGCATTTTAACGATAATTTGACAGTAACAAGGCTGAGCTTAATTACATCGCGTTCGATATCGCGGGCCGATCGTGTGTCTAGACTAAAACGAATTATTCGGCGCTTAAATCGAATAATCCAGCGAATAAAATGGATTTGGGCATGGGTCCGATAAAACGCACTGGCAGTGAATTTACGACGTATTTAATGATCGTTCTTCGAGCTACTTCGTCGTGTGTAATCATCAAAGATATGGGACTTCATCCAAAAGATGATGAGTAAAAGGAAAAAAAGGACGAGTCAATTGGATAGAAGGGATTGGACTTTCTTTATTTTTTCATTAAAAGAAGATAATGTTTTTTCTTTTATCTTTTCTTTGTTTTTAGTATTTAATAACTTTCAAAAACTTTCTCCTTACTAATCTCTCTCTCTTTTCCTCTCTCTCTCTCTCTCTCTCTCTCTTTTTCTCTCTTTCTCTTCCCTTCTTTTGTTAAATAAGGTTTACGCTTTTGTTTAACGAGTCGAGTCAGGAATGGTAAACAAATGCACGTGATTGGGACATGATCGTGACAGAAGCGTAATCTAATTGTTTAAACGTGTTCGCGTTTCTTTACAATGAAAAATCAAATGAATAAGATCCTTACGTATAACTCTCTTGTAAATAAAAAGGATAGATGTTCTAATTATAAATAGAATCCTCTTGAATTTAACAATGTCTATTATTGTCTATATTTAATCACTCGATAGTTAAAGTCTCATACGACATTTTTATCATTTGTTTGGCAAGCGAATTTTCTTCTTATTCGACTAATTCAACGGAGTATATGATATTTTTTTATAAAATTGGATCTTATATGAAATGGAAAGAAACAATATTGTTTGAGGCAATGTGTTATGCGTTGATATTTAAAAAGGTAAGGCAGGTGCAAACCGTGCGGCACGTGTATTCGTTTACGTATATATGTATGTGCTTTTATGCGCGCGCCTCGATGCGGAGGGCCAAGAAGGCGTGAGTTTGCGACCAGCGGGAATGACTAAGGTACTGAATACAGGGTAACTAAGATAATTATTTCCGTGGTCGGTCGGCCGGGCCATTTAACCTATAAAATTTGCATATACGGCTCTTAGGCAGCTCGTGGCTTCCGAAGTCTTCAGTCTCTCTCTCTCTTTCTCTCTCTCCCACACTTTCCCTCACTCTCTTTCTCTTTCTCTCTCTTTCTTTCTCTAAAGTTTACGCTCACACTCGCTCGCTTTGCGTTTTAATAAAAAGTCTTTGCGCCTGGCGTGTTAGCGAACATTTCAGAAAAATTTATTCTTCTCGTAGTCGTCGTCATCGTCGTCGTCGTCGTCGTCGTCGTCGTCGTCGTCGTCGTCGTCGTCGTCGCGCGGTCGGACGTTATTCACCGTCGCACGAAATGCCTTCACCGAAAAAAAACCTACGATTCATTTCTTTAATTTGGAGAGACCAGTCAGACTATGCGAACAGCTGCGCTGGCTCGAAGGTTCGTTTAACTTACTCGAACGTTTCATAATGAGATCTATCGGGGTAAAGATTAAAACTGGAGAAACAGAAAAATGGGCCAAGTTATAAATATATGGATACGCTTATTTATTAAAGAATTTTAATATGTATTAATGAAATTTATAATGCAAGGTTATTTTTATTAAACTAGAATATTTAATCAATGGAAGAATGATTTAATCAATTTTCTTTTTTTTTCCCACAGATTTGACAGATCAATAAGATTATCTTTATCATAAATAATTATTATATAGTTAATAACTATACTAAAATAGTTTTACTTCTGAAATTGATTTATTCTTTATTTAAAAAATATCATATTGGATATCCAAATATTCTATTTCTTTTTATATCTTATTTACATTATTTCTTTGCACGTTCGTATTCGATGATTTTGCGACCGTGATAATATAAACTCGCAACGCCAGCGGTGAATCTCAAATTCGTGATCCGTCTTTTCGTATGATAGGTACGTATGTATGTAGATAAGTACATACGTATCGCCGGAAGGCAGCAGGAGTGCCTCGCGTTCGAAACGTTCTTGAGAAAACGTATAGCAGTTTTTCCAGCGCCTATATTGAAATTCCTTCTGATTGAATTTCGATTACACTCCGGTCACCGACGGTGTCGGTAGCGGCTGCAAATAGAATATGACGTACGAATGTAGGCAATCGGAATTTCAGAATTTCCACAGATATATGCGTATTTTCCTGAGATCGAACGTTTCTCAACGTTTATGCGTTCAAAACACTAAACTTCTTACCGAGAATTCGTTTGTTTTTTTTTTCTCCTCTCTTGATTTTCTCATTTACGTTACTAATTTCGTTCATCTCATGGGAATAATATGACGAAAATTAACGTATAATTTCCATAGATGAGATATTCAACAAAACATCTATATACTATATTAACGTGTATTATATATTAGTATTAGCATGATTGCATTAACATTACAATTATTATAATCAATTACGAATGTATTATTATATCTTATTATTATATGTCGAAATTATTATTTTTTAATATAATCAAGCTAGATTATAATATCTCATATGTACGTTTATCTGACGGCGTACATAGGATTGATTAATATTCTAATATAAACAAATTCTATTATCATTGACAATTTTACTTGTAAGTTTATGTATTATATATGTTGTATTATGTCGAGTGTTATTTCAAGGGAAAGTCACGTAAACAAAACAAAATAGGATCGGTCGCTGTTTATTATCCCATTGTAGCGTAGTATTCGCTAGCGATGACAACTCTCTAGATCGTGTCTGATTCCGTATCAAAATTCTTTCGAATTTTTATAATAATTATAATTTATTTTTTAACAATCCTTGGTTCAATAATTTATATTTTATTAATCTTAATCATTCGTATTTAGTTTTTTTTTTATTTATATTCAATATATATCGTTTATGCATACGTATATATTATACACATCATTGTCACCGTTTGGTTAATGCTAATTCTGAGATATTGGTTTAATTATGAAAAATAGAAAAAACAAAAACCACAAAAATGGAGAGGTAAAGACGATAAATAATCCATTTATCAAAAATATATTGAGAGTTATTTAAAAGAGAACTATCTCTTTCTCTATTTATGCTTTAAATTGATTATTTATTGAATTTTTGAGAGTTGTTATCTAAATAAAATTTTCAATAAATTATTATTCAATCCGGTTTTTGTTTTTGTTTTTTGTTTATCTTTTTTTTTTTTTTTTTTATAAAATCGAAGCTCGGAGATTAGTACTAAAAACCGGACTCTTCGAACTAAAACTGAAGAGGTGGTAACCATTCATACATCACACATAACATATGTGTGTATATATATATACATATATATATATTATATACGAGTACTTGCATAGGCGCATCAAACATACATCTATACATGTGTGCACTTATATATACATATTTAAATATATTCTGTATTAATAATGCTTTTGAATTGTGATTGGATTATAATTTATCATATTCAAAGTATCTATGAAAATTAGTACATTGATAATTTAAACTTTGTATTTTTTTTTATTGCTTTTTATCTACATACGTCTCAATGTCTCTTGAAAAATTTCAAATAAATAACAACATATAAAATTACATTACGTAATATCGATTGTGTTAGTTCGATTGATATTTCTGAGAATATTAGAAAAGATAAACAAATTTAAGCGTGTACGTTCGATTTCGTCAATAAACAGAGAAGTAACGTAATAGAATAAAAATTCTATTGTAGACTTATACGTAATATTATAATCGTGAGATGAAGAATGATCTAAAGGTCATACAAACAAAACAAAAGATAGTCACGTGCTTGACCCTGAACCAAAATCGATGTTAGCCATCGTCCTATACAAATGTAATATTTGAAAGTGTAAGCAGTTCCTCTGAACGTGTCGAACCTGAACGTTCTTATCTTGAATATTTGATATTCTTCGAATTTTTCGAAATTTTATGAAACGATCTTTTTCTCTTTCCATACGCAGGAACTTCCGCATGATGAGATCTGAAAATCAGTATTGCTTACGACGTTTATACATTTTGCATGATACAACGTAATCACTGTCGAGCTAATGGGTTGACATTCAATATATTGAAAAAATTTCGTATGTATAATATATCTTTTATTTAATTTAAAATATTATAAAAGAATATCAAAAACATTACCCGTAATAAGGATTAGTCGAATATAAATCGAAGTACATAGTGAAATCATTTTAAGATGACGATAAGTTTGCATTACCATATCATTCAATTATTACGTCGTAACTTTACAACGTAAATTTACATCGTAAATTTTAACATCGTAAGCTTTTATTTCTCGTTATGTTACGCGATGAAAAAGAGGATAAACTACAAGTGTGTTTTAAATATACCATCCCTTCCTCCCCCCCCCTCCCCCTTACGACTCATTAACTTTTTGCAATTGTATATCTTGCATATCTCGTGTCTCTTCTATTTAGAGAAGAAGATATTAGATCGTGAATACGCGAAAAAGATTTATATTTTTGTAAATAGAACGTCAAAGGTTTTAGTAGCTCTTAATAATAATAATGCGCTAATGCGTTTTTAATATTACGAGTTTGTTCGTGTTAATAGAAAATTTTAAGTTCATTTTGACGAGCCTTTATACTCTTTGTAAATAATTCACAGGAGCACATGCGACCAAGGAAGAAATTCCAAAGGAATTCTCTCATGAATGTATGCTAACTTTAATTAGTATACTAAATATTAAATGGACATTTCTCTTATCTCTTAAATATGCAATTTTTTATTTTTAAGTTTAACCCTTGAACTTGAACGTTTCGATAGAAGAAGTATAAACCATCGTGCCTGTTTTCGATTTTGATTCCAACGACACGCGATGCTTACCGACAGGAATTCGAATCGTAAGCCCTTTGACTCCATAAGTTCTCCCTCCTTTTCGTTTCTATCCTATGTCGAGCATTTCGTAAAGTTGTTTCGCACGAGCAATCATTAGGAGTTTCCCGTCTAAACTTGGCATTCAGACTCGTCGAAGCATCGTTGAAGGTAGCGAAAGGAAAGTTAGGCTTACGAGCTTGCGAGACTTCCGCGTTGTTCGAAACGCCTCTCTTCCTCTTTCCTCACTTCTCAGTCCTCACTTCTCAACCATCGCCATCGCCATCACCATCACCCTTAACCCTCCGTAGTTCCTCGTCTTTCCTCTTCTCGTCACGTAATTTCACCATTGTTCTTGGCGCATTCGTGAGGCCTGGCGATACTCTTTTTGGAGCAGCAATTAATATGCCCTTAATTCCGTATCCGTTCAGCGCGTAATATCCCTCCTCGGATGATCCAGGAACGAAGACGAAGTGGAATTAAACTTCGCGGATAGGATTTGGTGCTTTCGTGATCCCGACATAAATGAACGTCGATGTAAACTCTCGAAAGAGCGCTCGAAAAGGAAGGAACGAAGGAAGGAAGAAAGGAAAGGGTAGATGAATCGTGGGAGGTCTTCTCCTCTTTCTTTTTCTCTCCCCTTCTAATCTCATCTAATCAATACCAAAGTCTCGCGCTTACTCAATGTCACCGTCAGGGGCCACGAAGCTGGAGGGACTTTCTCTCTCTCTCTCTCCGCCTCTCTTTCTCTCTCTTTCTCTCTCTCTTTCATGAACAAGCGAGCGAGCAGCTTCTTCCGTTTCCCGCAGCGCAAATTCGTTAAAGTTCCTCGCACAACGTCGTCACAGTTCTCGTCTTCTTCATCGTCGCATCTCAGAGCTTCCATCGCTTGCTACGCTTCGATTCGTGGATTACTTGCTACCACGAGTACGTCGTTCCTCGAATACTTCGCGATGTCACCTCGTTGCCGTAGGCCAACTCTCTTAAGTTTCTGTTCTTTCTCTTTCTTCCTCTCCCTCTCTCTCTCTCTCTCTCTCTCTCTCTCTTTCTTTCTTTCTCTTTTTCTTTTATTCTTTCCCTCTTTCATTTCGTCATCCTTCGTCTCGAACCTAATCTAAATCTATCCTTCGATAGGTCGCTTCGATAGATCGAGACCGAAGGGTTTCTTCGCCCCTGGCGACTATTTTCAACCCTCTACTTCAGTGGTTCTCAAAATGTAATTCCTCAACCCTTCAATAATAGAGTCCTTTCGATTTCAGGACCATCATAAATCCTTTTAAGAGAATGAAATTCGACAGAATTTACTATTACACCTTCGATACGATCTTTGTAGAATGAGGAATGGACGTGGAAAGGTTAAACGTTTAATTCGCTTATTCATATTTAAATAGAAACGTAAGTTCGTATCTCGCAGAGGCGGAGTATTTCCTTTTGCTTTTCTCTCGAGGGAATAATAACGGAAGTAAGCTGATCGCCATTATAAACATATACATATTTTTCCTGAAACCATGCTTTCGAGTAAACCGTCTGAGTACGTAGATATGTAGAAACATGTACAACAATTTTTAGGTCGCAGTCGACACCGGAAACAGGAAGCTTCGCCTCGCGAGTTTGTTGCGAGATACATTCCCTTGACTTCGTGCACGTTCGTGGATACACGTCCATGAGATAAAAGGTAAAGATAGAGACAGAGATACACAGAGAGAGAGAGAGAGAGAGAGAGAGAGAGAGAGAGAGAGAGAGAGAGAGAAGAAAAAGGAAAGGGAGAAAGAGAAACAGCTTTTTCGGCCGGAAATTGTATGCCAATCTCGGAAAAAGACAATTACACGTGTAGTCGGAACAAAACGGTATCTTTGCGCGTCGTTTCGATCGATATTCTATCATATCGGTTAAGCTACCACTTTTCAATCAGTTTTCCATTTGCATCGGCAGTGCTTTTACACAACAGCGTAGATTACCTTTCCAGGTGACCAATTCATCGGTCGATGAGAAAAGTTCGTGATTTTCACGAGCGTAAAACGAGGAGACTTTTCCTTTCTCTAAAAAAAAAAAAAAAAAAAAAAGAAAAAAAAAAAGAGAGAAAAAAGAGAAAAAACTAAAAAAACTAAAAAAGCAATAATAATAAAAAAGATTTTATTCGACTCAATCGTTTTGTACGAACTAATTTGTATCCAATCGGCTATGAAAGGTGAATCGCATATAGTCGCTATAAATTTACTTGTTTTATTTGTCCATTTGGTAAGTTTGCACTTTTAGACGAAATTGTTACTCGGTTAAAAACAAAATGATAAATAAAACGAGTTTTATAAGTTTCGAAATTTTATTGGATAAACGTTGATACTATTACGATTATTTGTATCGCTTGAAATTTCTTCGATTTCTCCGACGTGGGAGAGTTGTATTATAGAAAGCAATTAAATTCGTAAGTGAGGGGTAAAGGGATTCTCGTTTTGGGTAACACACGGTATGGGCCGCATTACATTAACGACGTTTCTTTCTGTTTAGCCTGCTGGTTTCGGGTAGTGGTCTCTACTGTAGTCAGAAGAGAAGGAAACGTGGAGGGGGCCCGATCGTTTCCAATCAGACGTGGGCTATTAAAGGCCAATCGTTTCCCATTACGAGCAACCCTCCGTACTACGCCGAGAGCGTAGTAATGCAGTTTCGTTGCCACGCCGGTATACCTTTCGATTTTTTAATCGATGCTTACTTATTGCCGAATACTTCAATGATTTGATCTGAAACATCTTTCTGAACGTTTAAGGATGATGAAATCATTGATTAAGCGAATACGTATGTATCGTGTTCATAGTGGATTCAGAAATATATAATTACCAAAGTTGAAATTATAGGTTCTTTCAAATAAGCGGGATAAAATATTACCGATTCATTCTACACGTATGTTTGTTTTCATTTTCACTTAAATCTTTTATTACTTTCAGCTTTGAATTTATATAAAACTCATGAAAATTTCCTTTATCCGTCGTTTCGCTTCACTATCGAACTTTTTTTTTTTTTTTCTTTTCCTTTTTTTTTTTTTTTTTCTTTTATAGATCTCGATCGATAAAATACGAACGGAATTCGTTATAGGTATAGGAATGCATATAATTTGACAAAGAAGTATTGGCTGTCGATTTTGGTCGCAGCCGGTGAAATTTATTAAACGGATTGCGATTCAATGACGTTCGACGATAGGATTCCACGAGAGAAACGTGAGAAACTCTTCGGTGTCTGTGTAACTGCAGCGGAGCGACCGCTTTGGTGCATTATGCAATCGAGAGTGAGGAAGAGAGAGAGAGAGAGAGAGAGAGAGAGAGAGAGAATGAGAGAGATCCCTTGAAAGTTTTATCGAGCGCGCGCGATCTTCGAAGTTGCATCGTGGAAATGTATGCAACGTGTGCACTGTATTCGGGTGGTGGAATAACCATCTCGCGCTATATGTTTTTCTACGATTCTTCGAGACTTTTTAATGGCCGTATTACTTTCGAAACACTACCAAATGCCATCAAAAATTTTTCTTTTCTTTTTTCTTTTTTGAAAAAGAAATAACATTTATAATTCTCTTTCGACATGTTAGATTTTCGGTTGCGTCAGGGTTAACTTTTTCTTCTTCTTCTTCTTCTTCATTTCTTTTCGAACAAACATCAAGTAGTTTTTTACATTAAGAAAATGTATTTCACCTCTCTCGATTTAGATTTAGTTTCACGGAAAAGGCCGCATCCGGAAGTAACTTCTCGCACGAAACGGTTAACACCGGAACCGGTTGGTATTCCTCTCGGGGTATTCCTAAGTTCCGGTCTAATAACGACCTGCGTACAACGACCCTATTTTCCAGTATCAAGCGGAAATATTAAGAATTTTTAACGGTTATTAATTTGATGCTTAGTCGAGTTTAGTCCGACGCGGTCCAATTACGTAGATGTAATTAAATAGGAGGTAATTTAGAAACCTGCGAAAGGTATTATTGAAGTTTCGAAGTACGGTGCGAAGCAACGAGGGAATTGCGTTTGTTTACGAGGCTTTCGTCGTTTCAGCTCTGAAAATATGCAACATGGGAGGGTGTAGAAGTGAGGTTGCTGTCGTCGAAAGGGTGACCCGATTGGACGATGACGACAACATTGCTGGAAAACGTTCTGTCTGACACACACATGCGCGTTACTCCTTCGTTCGATGTTACCGAAAGGGATCCGGTCCGCTTCATGCATATGCTAATCATATTCGGAGATATGTGCTTGCTGCCTTCTAGGATAGAGATGAACATCGGCCAATTCGACCTTGCCATTCCCGACCCTTCTTTTTTTTTCTCTCTCTCTTTTTTTTTTTTTTTTTTTTTTTTTTTCCTTTTTTCCCTTCCCCTCCTCCCACTTTGCAGTCGTCGATAGTACGATATCGATATACGATATCGATTTGTTACACGTCCACTTGTGTCTTTTAATAGAAGATATGAAACGTTAAAGTCGAGAATAGATTGAATATTTATAGAAAAACTTCATTATCAAATTTCGATTAAAGATAGGCTATATGTTTGAATTCTTTTTGATACATTACTTATTATCGTTAACTATTGAATTGATTAGAATTTACGAGTAAAGTTCAAGTCTTGAACTTGATCCATTCTATCCCTAGGCAACTCGATATAGTTCAATAACTAAATATCTTCTTCTTCGAAGCTAGTAAATGTTTCCAAGTGTATCTATCTATCCATTATCCGTTCATCTAATCCGATATCTACCGATCTGCCGTCCAATCTATCCACCTATCCGCCTATTTAGCCGATCGACTATCTATCGATCTTCTCTATCTTCTTCCTTCGCCGATGTCATCGTACCTCTCGCGAGACACTTTGTCTATCCACTCTGCGACCTTTCGACCATCACGTTACCTATCTACTTCGCTAGGCCTGCCAATTACCGTTGTATCGACGCATTCTTCGTTCGAGCGCAAACGACTCTGACTTTCTAAAAGAGAAAGAGCGAAAGAGTTAGAGAGAAAAAGAGGGAGGCAAGGAGAGGATCAGAAAGAGACAGAAAGAGAGAGAGAGAGAGAGAGGGAGAGGAAGAACTCGTCCTTTCACGATACGTCCACAACTCGCGGCTCGTTAGAAGTGGGTTTCTCGTGGATCGATATCCGTTAGATCTTTGCCAGATCTCCGTTAGATTTTCCTTACCCTTTTATAATGTTTTCTGCTCCGTTGGGATTTCTACTTGTGGAACTTTATGTTCTATACACTCGTAAAAGCTCTACGTGTACGAAAAATTCTCGTGGAATTCGCTTTTACCCATTGGTATTCTTAAAACGGCAACTCTTCGTCCATGAATCCACTTTCCTTTCGTTGTTCATTTCATCCCACGACGTAGGTATGTAGGTATTCTCAGGTATTTTTATATCCGATTGACTTCATTACGTTCCTTTAGCTTTTTAATTTTTATTGAATGATACTTTATCGTATTCCTCCATTCATTCGTTTCGTTTCGTTTCGTTTCGTTTCGTTCAGTCGTCTCTCCCAGTCGAAGTTCACCTTTAAGGGAATCCTTTCGAAGTAAAAAATAAAATTAGCTTATCTCTACTTCCGAAAGATTGAGCGACAGTGTAATTACTTTACCGAATATGCGGTATGTACCCTCGAGCACGACCGAGTACGGATTCGGAGACGTGGATAGCTCGTTGCAAGTTATATTAAAATATTACGTCGACGTTCGAAAGAGAAAGAGAACAAACGAAAGCGAGATAGCAACCCGGTGGATCGTGCTGCCGAAATTACCGGTGAATAACTTCGCGATAAATTATTATACTTGGGTCGTGTGTATTAACACGATATATCGAGATATACCTACTACTTCGTACTTCTCACCGATATTATTTTCCTTGTTTTCTATCTTTTACATATATTTTCGACGTGCCGCAAAGTTTATTTAACAAACTAAATTTGTATCCATATAATGATCTAGTTAATCGCAAATGCTAAATTGGTTGCTTTTATGCGATAACTGAAAGAATTAATGTAGCTTTAATACTTTTAAAACGCTTCCGGCAGTTTTCCCGGCGAAAGCAACGTGAAAACTATTTCTATATCTTCGTTCGCGATTTAGCTTGCAAATTTGTTCACGATTTGCTAAGTATTTTTATTATTTCGACTATGATACGAGAAAATCGATGATACTTTATTAGTCGTGCACGCTCCATAAAGCATTTTTGTTTTAATCATGGAATAATTAATGGAATGCGACAGAATCGTATATAACTTTGGTCGACAAAAAATGCTTGTGTAATTAAAATACTCTTTCGTCGTAGAACGTCGTCCGTTAATTTTAATTATTAGAATTCTAAACGGATCAAAAGTAATTTTGAAAAATCGTAATGAAACGAAGTAATGCAATTATTAGGTATCATCTTAGGATTACTATATAATCATATCGATAACATTTTCGTAGAATTTTTAAAGAAAATTAAACGAAATTAAATGGATATTTTTATCTGATTAAACGTTTTCTCATCATTGAACGTATTACGTAAATAAATAATTAAATCGATTTGACTTAATCTGAAGGTAAAAAAGAAAAGAAAAAAAAAAAAAGAAGAAAAAAGAAAGATCGAAAGATAAATAGAAATAATAAGAAAAAGAAAAGTTCATGTGAATACGTTCATCGTTCATCGATTGCAATCCGAGCCGAAATCTTTGCGAAAAGTTGTTGAAATACGGAGAATCGGCATCGCGGCTTTGCCTAACCGTCAAACCGGTCTCATTTCTCGTCAGATCGGTTTCTCGAACGACAGACGCGTCCCTTCGTTGCGAAGGCTATTCGGTAGCAAAAGCAGGATCGCTTTCTCGCTCGTTCGCTCTTTCTTGTTGTCATTTTTGCAATGGTCAATAGCTCATTTGAATGCGCCGTGGTTCCGCGCACCGCCACGGCGGACGTTAACGATTCTTTTGTTTTACGTATACGCGGGGCCGTGGACTTGGCTCAAAGTCAGTCACAGCAGTTGAGAGGTAGAGGGACTTGATTTAAAGCCAGGCCGATATCTCGGGGGATCGCACTGCGCTTAACGAGCGTCGCACCACGTGTGTGCGCAACGTGCGCTCACGCGCACAAATGCGATCAACTAAAAGAGAAAGAAAGAAAGAATATATGTGTGAGCCAGAATGTGCTAGAAAACTATTCGAAAGATTGACTTATGTTCTATGTAAAATTAATCGTTCATTCATATCCATGCTATAATATTGTTCTTTATAATATTACTTATATTTTTCACGGTATTGTTTTTTTACACGTGAAAAGAAAAACATTGAGTTATAGAAGATTAATATTTAATGTTTCTCACATGGTGAGGAATTCTGATATTCAAAATCAATCTACTACATCCAGTGATATATAATTTATCTATTAGATGACTCGAGAACTGCTTAGAGGTACAGCAAGCGAGTATTTGGGGTCTCTCGGAGACCCTTCTTGCTAACTATTGTCTCCGAAGTTTAGTTGGAAGCTCGAGGAAATGAAATTCCCTAATTAGTGAAAGCGACGAACCCTCTCTCATGTAACGTATCGAAGATCTTTTTGTAGATCTTCTTACATTTAGATATAATTAAAAAATTTTTCTTATTTTTACTTACGATGAGCTACGAATAAATGATTTTTATCATTTGTTATTACAATTAAAAAAAAAAGAAAGAGAAATTATTTAAAAAGAAGCTATATATTTAAAAGAGCGAAAACAAATGGGTGCACCCTTTTAACAAAAGTTACGTATTTTCGGCTTTTAACATTCGCTAAGAAAGAAAAGATATTGTTACGTATATACCACGTTTACGAACAGCTCAATGACAATTTTACGATCGTACGTAGCACTTAAAGATCATACTTTTGCACGGATTTCAGGTACAAGCCGATGGAGAACGGAACCACTAACAATGCCCGGTCATACATCGAAATCGCGAAGGACACGGTCCTCCTGCATACAAACGAAAGAGGAGAGGACATTCGGGTTTTCTTAATCAGGTATCGAACTCTTCTCCGTCCTTTTTACGATCTCTGTGAAAAATACCGCTTGGTTATAAATCGCCAATGCGCAACCAACAACGGTTGCGCTCCTTTACGGAGGGAAATAACTTCCTTTGAATTCTTTTCGATTTACTTGCTTATAGTCGCGTTCGAAGGCACAACTTCGAAAAAGAATCGAAACTCTTTAATCGTACGTGAAGTTTCGTACGGGATACGTTTCTTTTCTTCTCTTTTCTCTTTTCATTTTTTTATTTTCTTTTTGTATAATTTTTTTTTTTTTCATTTTTTTATTTTTTCCATTATTTCTTCCGAACGAAACATTTTTTATCATCGCATTTCACGCCTCTTTCCTTCCCTTTGAACGATCAAATATTCCATTGATTTTTCAAGATCAGATTCGCTAAGTGCAGAGAGAGAAAACGAATTGTATGGAAGATTAAGCGATATTTCTGGCACCTAACTAAATTAGATATCATCAGAATAGTATCGGGAGCCGTTAACTGTATGGTCTATACGAGATTTCGCGAAACGGGTAAATCCAAGAATCGGCGTTAACGAGCGGATATTCCATCGGTTGGCAATCAAGAAATTAGTTTCGTTTCAATGTCTATGCTACTCGTCCGGGAACTATTTTGAAACGTGACACGCTTGATTCGTCAAGATGAGTGAATAATTTCTC
>NC_062192.1:4202081-4247081 GCF_912470025.1 Vespa velutina | reverse complement strand
CTCTCTCTCTCTCTCTCTCTCTTTTCATGCAACGTCACGCGTTGAATCTTTCAAAGAAAGAGTTTACTTAAAGCGATCTTCAAAGTGATAGAAGTTTCACGAAAGTAAAGTCAATCGATTTCAGCTTTGATTGCTTAAAGCGGGTTAAGCTTTCATTATTTAGATATTTCTTATCGAATATCTCGTGGTCGGAAAAATATTTATATATTTTAAAACGTTGAATGTATAGCAATAACAGTTAATGTTATCGTTCCTTTTATATCAGACATTAACAGAGCAAATATTTTCTAATTTCCTACGATATGAATCACGTTTAATATTTTCCTTAAAAATAAATCAATTCCTTTGGTAAATATAAATACGACCGAATTACAAGCTCGTTTAATCCTTTTTTTTTTTTTTTTTTCTTTTTTTTTTTCTCTCTCCCCAATTTCACGAGAACAGAACCCTACAATCTAATTCTAATCTCTTCAATTTATCAAAGATATCTTAAAAACAAATCTTTTCGCATAATTAGAAGCAAATTGATTAGAGTCGTGTAGAGTGAGGAGGGTATCCGCATTTGGGAGTCGTTAGTAATCCTGGATACTTCGTTCTTTGGAAAAAGAGAAAGAGAATCAGGATAGACGGGAAGTGAGGAAGGAAGAAAGTAGTATGAGGAGGAGGGGAGAGAGAAAGAGAGAGAGAGAGAGAGAGAGAGAGAGAGAGAGAGAGAGAGAGAGGGCAGGGATCGCTCATTTTGGAAAAGCCTTAATGCAATCTAGGCTCGGATCAGCGCAGGGCTCGTGCAGGCGAGCGAACGTTGTCGCAACTCGTCCTCTTCCGTTCTGCAACTCGCCCAGTTGCAGAACGTTTGACAGAAGCCGATGCATTCCGCACGACATCGCGACTGTCCTACTGCGTCTCGTCTCCCCTTATTTATTGCTACGTGATCCGGCCGAGAGTGCGAGAGAGAAAGAGAGCGAAAGCGCGCGCGCGCGAGAGAGAGAGAGATAGAAGGGAATCGATGGCAAGAAGAAGAAGAAGAAGAAGAAGAAGCTGGATGCGCACGGACCCCTGACATTTGGCATGTGCGTATTCAAATCCGTCCGGACGACTCCCCTAACTCACCGACAGCAAGCTCTTGACCAAGGGAGGAGGAAAGGCTGCTTGCTTGGTTGCTCCTCCGACGACGTTGATTGAATTAAAAATAATCGTCCTCGTCGGCGAGATCGCTCAGTCTCTTTTACCCTCCCTTCTTGGATCATCCGATAGTCGTGATTATGCGTTGCTCCGCGAGCTTAATTAGAAGAAGGAGAAGAAGAAGACGAAGAAAGTCGAACGAAGCCCCCGAGGGAATTGCCGTCTTCGAAGATGAGAAAATTCCGATACACGTTCTCTCTCTCTCTCTCTCTCTCTCTCTCTTTCTCTCTCTTTCTTTCGATCGTTCGAGTTTTAAGAGATCGACGAAGACGAAGACGAAGACGAAGACGAAGAAGAAATCGCTTCGCATATTTCTTTTTCATTTTTCTTTTTCTTTTTTCTTTTTTTACCAGTTTCCTCCTCTTAACGTACTTACTTCCCGTACTTGCTATCCATATCACTCTCTGCGTTACTTCTTTTCACGAAATCAAAGTTCTACTACGTCTACGAGGAAACGACGAGAGATCAGAGTGATCCGACGAGGCATGGATTACGGCAGAGCCGTATCGTTGCGATTACTTTTAAACGAAGTACGACAAGTTTTACGATCGCGCTGGCACTCCTCGTAATTACAAAAGAGAGAGCTATAGTTTTATCTTCCTCCCCCTTCTTTCCTTCTCTCTCTCTCTCTCTCTCTCTCTCTCTCTCTCTCTCTCTTACTCTCCCTCCCTTCCTCTCTTTCTGTTTCTTTCCTTCCTACTTCATGCGGTATAAAACCACGAAGCGTGATAAATTCTCGTTCCTCTCCTCTTAAACATTCGAGACGCGAGGGTTGGCGAAACTCGTTTCACGTGGTTATATTCTCGAAAGCGGAATGCCGCGCTCGAGGGTGAAAAGAGAGAGAGAGAAAGAGAGAGAGAGAGAGAGAGAGAGAGAGAGAGAGAGAGAGGGAAATGGAAGGAGGAGAGCAGAAGCACGAGGGAGGAATTGCTCGGGGGCTTGATGTCGGCCAATAGTTCATATGCCGAGTGTCGCGCCGGTTTACGTGACCGAGCTGACAATGGTCGACTGTCTTCCTTCGTACTCGAAAGCTCGAAAATTCGAAGGCGCGTGCATTTATTTCGCGGCCCACCTACGAGATTGCACCCTTCGTGCGCGACGAGCTACCGTTCCTTTGCCAATCTCTTTTTCCCGACCTTTCCGACTCGATCTCGCGTCGAAAAATTGTCCCATCTCTCTTTCTCTTTCTTTCTCTTTTTCTTTCTCTCTCTCTCTCTCTCTCTCTCTCTCTCTCTCTTTCTCCCTTTTTCTTATGTTTAATTCAGTTTTTGTTTGTTTACTATAACTTAATTGGTATTATGGGTTTATTTATTTATTAAGCATCTCGTATTAATAAACTTAGTAATTAATTATTATCAATTTTTTCTGTCTCTCTCTCTCTCTCTCTCTCTCTCTCTTTTTCTCTTTTTTATGTAATATATCTGCAACTTATTTTACTTATATAATATTACGCACTATTATTCTTTTTTCTCTCTTTTATTTTCATATCGCGATTAGATATTTCACTCCAGGTGAACATTGCCATTTGGTATTCCGCTTAGGATAATAGTATTCGTGTTATATAATTCATGATTTGTAAAATTAATTATCCAGAACTATGGATTCGGACTTCGAAAACGTGTGACAAGCAAATGCTTGCATGTCTGATGTGCAGATGCGTGTCAATCGTTGCTTTTTGAATATCCTGCATTTATAATGCGACCGTAATGATATGTTTCCGTCTATATTTGTGTCGAGATCATAATGTATAATTGTTTCTAATATGTAGATAATGCAGGAATATGATTATGTTTACCGTTGATTGATCGATTAAGCTTTCAACAAAGCACACGTTACTTTCTATTCATGGCATAATGTATTATAGTTGCTGATTATACACACGAATATTCTTTTTAGCATTGAATGCGCCATCGAATTGTATGCATGAATCGTCAATGACAATTAATTATACCTCGTAGTAATTTCTCTTTCTTACTTCCTGATATTTTAATAGTCAAATTAAAAAAAAAAAAAAAAAAAAAAAAAAAAAAAAAAAAAAAAAAAAAAAAAAATAAAAAAGAAAAAAAAAAGAAGAAAATTTTCATTCACGTTTTCTCTATCATTGAATGAAAATAAACAGAGTAACATTTCTAGAAACGATAATTTCATTCGAGAAACTTGATGTTTCGTAAGCGATCGCATCCGTATTCAAAAGTTAGCTTACCTGGAGCGTAGTAATACGCATTGTATGGTATGTTTGTTCCTATATTTCGCGAGACATATTTGCGGTTAAGAGACTTTGACGCGACATATCGTTCATTCATTGAAGTTTATCTCCCGACACCACATCGGGATTCGATTAATTAGCCTATCTAATCATGTTCCTCCGTAACTCAGCGACTGACAGACGCACCGAACCATAACTCCGACTACCAATCGTGAATTTCAACGAAACTTAATTTCTAAACGACGCTTGTTACAGAAATTGAACATACGTTTCGTTTCATCCATTGTATGTTACTCTCAGGATTTAAGGGAAGCGTGTTTCATCGTTTAGGAAATACAGTTTATAATTTATGACCGTGACTCGAAGTTTGTCCGACCACGTACGAGTATATGGAAAATTTTATACAAAGGATAGATTCTAGATAAACTCGATTGATACTCGTTGAATTTCTTCTTATCTACAAAGAGAAATTTACAAATTATCATCTTCGTAAGAAGCTCGATTTTATTTTCATTATTAAAAAAAAAAAAACTCCCCCTCCCACTCTCTCTCTCTCTCTCTCTCTCTCTCTCTTTCTCTTTTACTGTTGCATATTTTGTACAAATATGCAAGTGGATTCGTTACATTTCAAGCGGATACAGTGTACCGTAGATATTGTAACGAGAAAAGTTTATCGCGACGACATACTGTAACTCTTTGACGATTTAAATTGGAAAAAGTTTTATTCGAAAAATATCAAAGTTCGTTCGGGGAAAAATAGATCGAAACTTTGAAAAACTACGTCGTTTAATCGTTCATCCATAAATTCATATATAGATAGTTGACATTGATAATCGAATTAGGTGTTTCGCATGGTTGATTTAACCGACAAGTCCTTCCGTAGCATCGTTTTAACGTTCGGATTCACGATTCAATTAGAAGTTAAACGCTGCTTGCTCCGTACAAGGTATCCGAGTTATCCACTACGACTCTGCTGACTCTATCTCTCTATCTCGCTCTTTTGCTTACACACACATATACATACATTTTCTCCGTCTCTACCTTGACCTGTCTTTTTCTCTCTCTCAGTCTAGGTCTTCTTCCCTTCTCTCTCTCTCTCTCTCCTCTCTCTCATTCTCTCTCTCTATTTCTCTCCCTCTCTTTCTCTCTCTTTCATTCTCTCCCTCATTCTCTCTCTCTCTCTTTCTCTCTTTCTCTCGACTTCATCCGAGGGTGTCCTCTGTTTCTGCTTGAACATTGGCCGGAGGTCGATCTCATAATCTCACAGTGTCTGTCTTCCTTCCACCCTAATAAAGTATGCTGCCTGAATAAGCAATGAGGTACGGTGTCACTTGGACTCCTGAAACTAACTCTTTAATAATCATGCGTCATTTTGATCGCTCTTGGCCGTCATCCTTCACCAGATCTCTCTCTCTCTTTCTCTTCGAACTTCATAATATTTCATCTCAGTATTCTATCAGCATCTTCGTTAAAGGGATTTAAATCAGGTGTATTCAGCCATGCTTAAAGTTTCTTATCGTAAACGACGTTCTTTCCATATAACGAGCCAACGAATATCTTTCAAAGTATTAAAGAATTAAAAAATTGTATGAAAATTTTCATTCTGTTAGAGATGTTTTGAAAAAACAAAGTTGACTTTTAGTTTTCAAATCGAACAATATACGTACGTACTTGTCTAATTTTGGATCGTAATTTTTTCTTTTTTTTCTTTTTCTTTTTTTTTTTTTTCAACTAATTTCATACGATAACGTTGCAAAGCCGCTTAAAGTTCGAAACATACAATAGAATAGATAAAAAAAAATATGTATATATAATTTATGTTTAGACATATAATTAAAAAGCTTCGAGTTCGAGTTTATAAAAAGAACGAAGTTGTATGGAACAAACTTCCCACCTGATAAAGAGCATTCTACTCGGGTCGTCGCACCATAAGGAATGTCGGATTGCGGGGCCGAAAGGTTCATTAAAATAAATCTTAATACGTTCCCCGCACGCGTCAAAGGACACTCGCATTTTCTACGCGCTAATCCCGGTTAACCACAAAGTGGCATTAAAGCGCGTAACCCCGTCGCTTGGGAGTGTCCATTGATTTATGAACCGCTTGCGGTGATCTCCTCCGCATTGAATTTAAAAGAGAATAAATTACATGGCATAGCGATGGCGAGGCCCTCGAAGAACGGAAAGTGCTCGAGTCTCGTAACAATAAATACTTTCCTTTTAAATATTATAATTTAATTGAGACAAAGTTGAAGAATTGTTTTGGAGCAGCGTGCTACCATTGTAAAATAAATTAATATACTTATGGCATACAATAATTTCTATATATATATATATATATATATATATATTATAATTCGTTAAATATATTGAAAGGGATATTGACAAAAATACTATCGAATAATTTCTATTTTTGTAGAACTATCTACGTTCTATGTTTTATTTTACGGTATGTTTTATCCTTTAATGTATGTTGGATTAAAAGGTTATAGAAAAACACAGATTGCAGAAGTACACAGTATATTCATTTTGAACGATATAATGGGAATTAAATTCTAAAAACCAATCTATTGTATTTCTACAAATATTATTTGACCAATTTTTATACCATCAACGGGGATATAAGTTTTAGGATTTTGGGACGCTAGTTTATGTTTTTTTATTAAACGTTTCTAAAAATAAAATCATCCATTTTAAATTATTCAATATTCAATTTATCTTATCCGCGATATTATTTTCGTTTTAATCATCGATTCATCGTTAACTATAGAAATATTTTGAGAATGTCGGGACTGTATGTTTACGACATGGGACACATTCTGAAGTCGAAGCGAATGCATGCACTCGTTTACATCGACGTCGGCGTCGGGATCCAAAGGGGTAAAAGCTTTTTGTCGCAGCCAAATTAGAAAGCAACCCCTGGTCAGCGTCTACGTTCGCTTTTATACGTAGATGGATATAGATTACGTTACAAAGAGAATGGGGTCGGGTAATTCATCGCGGGAGTCGCGTCTCCTCTCGTTTTGAAATTATTAAAGAGTCTCGACGAGCGAACAATATTGTATCATACCATCACGGTGCGAAGGTAAATTCCAAAATTTGTTGGAACGCACGAGGGATTACGCAATAAACAAATATTTGCTTTGGTATTATTGGAATTTTAGCAGACAAAAAAAAAATATTGGATTGATTGATAAATATAAGTGTTGTTATAAATAAAGAGTTTATTGAAGTAAAACAGCACTTGTTCATGGCCATTGTATATTCACAATTCTCTTTTTTTTTTTCTTTTTTTTTTTTTTTTTTTTTGGGCAATTCATAGAATAGCACATGAATAGAAATATACTTAAAGGAATGTGTCCGTTTAAAAACATTTTATTACAACGTTTTTATTCATTAAAAGCGAGTTCAAAGTATCGTCGAGAATGTAGAGATAAATGTCGATGAACTTGGTTAAACTTGAAAAAAATCTTTAGCACGAATGTCTATTGTCCGTTGAGTACCGACCAAGCTTGTAGCGTAGCGCATAGCTACGGTACACGCGTATACATTGACAATTGGGATGAGTGCGTACTTAATTAGGCTTTGTACAAGCACATACGTTCTAACAAGACGAGTTAATCAAAATCGTTTGTGTCATCGCCGCGGAAAGCTTTCAAGCAGCGAGGCTCGTACGATGAGAGTTAACCAACAATGGAGTATCCTTTTTCCTTTCTCTTTTTTTTTTTATTTTTTTTTTATTTTTTTTTTTATTTTATTACTTTTCTTTCCTTTTTAGAGACAGCACAATATGAGACACGACGAGTTTCTATGACTAGTTCGACTTTGTCCGTTGAAAATCCGATTGAAAATTTTCTCGCTCTAAGCGTAATCTACTTTTTCATACTTTCTATGTGCTAGGAATATATCGTTTTGAATACATGAAAGAAACTTAAAATAATTGTAGAAAGTTATTTTTGTCGATATTTTTTTTTTTTTTTCCTTTCCTTTTCCTTTTTTTCGTTTGTTTGTTATTTCTTTTTCTGTATCGATAATATCTAAAAGAACCGAATATTTTTAAACGAAATCGATCGTATTGATCGATCACAATATTGATGTTGATAGACGAGCATTCTTTAAACAAAACTATCAATGCAAAAGTTTCCAATTTTTTTTTTTTTTTGGATCATGCGACGTTCTCATATATCGTAGAAACGATTCGAGTTGTCCACGTACAAGGGAAATATCATCAAAGGATCCTATGTATTATGTATGTATACATATATATATATATATATATATATATATATATATATAATACACAACACAACACACACACACACACACACATATATATATATATATACGTCATTGTCAGTTGGAACCAACGTCGACGATGACGTGTGAAAATAGCGGCTAGTGTCCGTCGACAGACGCTCGTTGCAGAGGCACCTGCCCGTTTATTTAAAGAAAGAAAAAAGAGCGAGCGTTGGAGAGATCGAAGGGTTGGCGCCAATGAAAGGGAGGAAAAGTGAAATTGAAGCGAAGCGGTGTGATTAAAGTAAGCGTTTGTACAGCGTGAAAAGCTATTGAACTAGAATGAGTATTATAATGATAAAACTTTGTATACCAGGAACCTTTTAATAATAATATCGTCAGAGAAAATTCTTAACAAGTATTTTCTACTAAAGAAAAAAACTATAAGTTGTTGATAGAACTTATATCGTTGATAAGACTTATTGTTGTTCAATCGGTTGCAAATAATTTACTATTTACAGATCAATTTGTTTATATAATATTACGATCATTCTTTTTTTCTTTTTTTTTTTTTTTTTTTGTATTCTCGCATTAGTTCGAAAAAAAAAAAAATAAATTATTCGACTTAGGAGAAAGATATTATTTTATCGTACACATGCATGCATACGTATACGAATTGAAATTTTTACGAAGTATATATCTAATACATCGAATTTTTGCTACGTATGATGTATGTATATAAAATTTGCCTTGTCTCTTCGATGACACGTCATTTTTTTTTTTTTTTTTTTTTTTTTTTTTTTTTTTTTTTACGCAGAGAGAGATAATATCTCACTTTCGAAGGCACGCATCCCTCGTTTCCATGCGAAATCTATTTCTCTTCTCTTTCTTATTCAATGTGCTCGCGTATCCGTGAAATGGGTTGATCGTGATCGCGAAATGATAAACGAAATTGTGAAGAAGTTAAGGAATAAACTCTAAACTGAGTTTAAATTATGAGAAAATTTTTTTTTGTTTTTTTTTTTGTTGAATGTTTTTTCATGATTCGTTGATCGAAAGGGGCAAAATATCGGTGATACATAAAACCCGTTTACGACATTGCTCGTCCATCAATGACACGTGCCTCGTTTTGGTGTCGAGATTCGCAATCGTTCATAGGAAAGAGACAGAGACAAAAAGAAAAAGAGAGAAAGGGACGGAAAGACAGAGAGATAGAGAGAGAGAGAGAGAGAGAGAGAGAGAGAGAGAGAGAGAGAGAGAGAGAGAGAGAGAGATAATGGGCTCGAGGAACAATGCGTTATCGATTTCCAACGATGTATCGATATCACTGGGTATTGTTCGTTGCGTGTGTGGAACCTTATGCGAGTCCTGCGTTTATTCTTCTTTTTTTCTTTCTTTTTTTTTCTTTGTTTTTTTTCTTTTTTTTTCTTTTTTTTCTTTTTTTTTGTTTTTTTTTTTGTTGAAATGTTACCCGCTCTAGCGATCTATACGAAAATATTGCCTTAACGATGGCTTTTTGCTTTTCTCGGTTGACGGTGTGTTTTTACCAGCAGCGAGGAGCGAAACAAAGCGTGCTTGGCAACAGGAGAGAAGGATGAAGGGGATGGTAGGTTGCACGAGTAGTCATAAAGTAGTCCCGGTGACAAAGTACTCGCGACGAGCGTACTCCGATGTGTCAAGGAAAGCCATGACTTTGTCGTTGTAACAATGAAAGATTAAGCCGATTCTTTTGGCTTCGAAGTCCCTAAATATTTTGGCTTTTCGTTAAAGAAAAATGAACAATCTATAATATTCATATATATTTAATTAAAAATTGCGCAACTCTGTGACATCAAGGATAATTTAATACTACAGATGGATCAGCATTATACATAAATTCTATGATTTCTTACAAAATGCATTTCGATATGTGATTAATCTGATAAACTGATAACATGGTTTCTTATATGAAACGTTTGTATGGTCGAGTAACTTTTTTCAGGATTAAAAAAATTTTCAACTTTATCTCTTTTCCTATTCCATAAGAAATTTCAAAGTTAACTTCTTTCTAATTCGTGAAAGAGGTTGTTTAATATCAAAGTCATATGATTAATTTTGTGAAAAAAATGATATCTATAAATACGATCTTACAAATTTTATATATATATATATATATAAATTTTCTATAATTTTATTTTATATTTTTTTAATCCGTTTCTTTAACTAACATCTATCCGCATTTCTTTCATTCTTTTTATAACTAGAACGAATGTAAAAGTTGATTTTGAGTTCGGGGTCGTGGATCAATAAGACGTCTAAAAATACATTTCATTCCGACGTCTTTGATACTATTTTCTATCTTTTCCTTTTGCACTCTTTTATCATCTCTCCAGCTTCCACCTTAAGGATGCGCACAATTCCCTCGACGCTGAGTGCCTCTTGATACTGACGTAAAGCAACCGTGTGCCAACATCACGCGAGTGCAGTGCGCATTCAGCTTTGAAAATGCACCCAACGATATTGAAAGTTTACAGCCGCGCCGCGCGCTCTCGACGTTTCAACGATATTTTAAACATTTACTTGGTAAAACAATGTATGCCCTGTCGTCGTCGCTAACATATATATATATATATGCATATATATACATATATATATATATATGTATGTATGTGTATATATATATATATATACGTACAGACTTCGATTCCTTTTGCAACTTTAATAAACGCGGGAAAGACGATTTTTCATTTTAATGGATAAATACTTAACAACGGCTTTTTACGATGCTCTCCACACGTATTTTCTGCATTTCATAGCGCGAGAATACGGGAAAGAAGCAAAAGCATTTGAATATTTTCAAGAGCTTTTATGTCTTCTCTACGAAAAATCGCGAATTAAAGCAACAGCGTTAAGCGATTAAAATAAATGAGCTTTTAATAAAATTCTTTGGATTTAATTAAAATAATAATAAATTAATCTTTAAACTTTAACGAGCTCGAAGAAAATTATTATCATCTATTATCGATTTTTTTTTAAATCATTTTATATCTTCGATTAGTATTTCTTCGATGAGAAAAGTTCGATTCGATAATGAGAACCACTGTGGATGACTCCGCCCAACTTGGCCACGTAAAGCCGCAAGACGAGACGTGCAATAAAATCAGATAGAGCGTCGATACCTGCCATGGAATCGCTATCGCAATTGGTGGCTCCGAATTGAGATGTAACGACTTAGAAAATAATAACGATGACTCGTGTGAGATTTGTTTTAAAGTACGCACAATCAAACGTAGGCATAAGATAGATAATCAATTAAAATCAATAGCGTTACAACGCGATATAGTAATATTATAATATTAAGAGGGGAAGTAATATTATCTTGCTGGGAGTTTTGAAAAAAGAAAGAAAACCAAAAAAAAAAAAAAAGAAAAAAAAAGAAGAAAAAAAAAAAGAAGAAGAAAATAATTACCAAATCGCATTACGCGCTTTGTCACGAATCTCTAGATAATCCCCGAAGCCTGTACTACTTCTTTTCTCGGTGGGTCCTGTCCACTCTCGGAATCTTGGGATTTACGAAACATAAGCTGGAACTTAAAGTCGACACGGTTCTTCGGATGGTAAATCGCTGGCTTAGATTTTTGACTTCGTTCGATCGTTCTTTTTCGTGCTAGAGTTTTCTCTCTCTCTCTCTCTCTCTCTCTCTCTCTCTCTCTCTCTCTCTCTCTCTCTTTCGCCTCAACAAGAGCCACGGTTGTAAGTCTTTTAAGTGACTCGTCTCGTTCAATGTAAGCATATATTTCTCGATGAATTCCAGAATGATCGAATGATCGATTATTCTGTTTCTTTTCTTTTTTTTTGTGTCTTTTTTTTTTTTTTGTTTTTTTTTCTTTCATATGCATCATTTAAACAATTGATTCTACTTTTTTCTCTATCTTTTTCTTACTTTATTTTTCGGATCGATAAGTCGTTTACTATAGAGATAAATAAAGAATCTTATAGTTAGGAGAAAGGAAGGAGAGTAAATGAGAATAAAGAGTAGCTTAATTCCTTTCGAAAAATTTCAACGATGGGGACAGTGACGAGCGCAAAATCGTGGCGGCGTTGCTTGACGAGAGGGAGGCCGCTCGTGGAAAAGGACGAGAAGGTGAACCGAAAACAGGTTCCTTCTTGGTACATTCTAAGAGGACGGCGTGATTCGACTTCGTTGCTGGGGTATCGAGGTATCGTGGTCTTTCCGTCCTCCGAATCCGGGAGCTGGCTGCTGGTGGCCGGCTTTTATAATGAAGCGATAGAATGCGAAAAATCCGCTAGCACGACAAGCGGACGCGCGTTCGAAGCTTTTCGAGGGAATTGTAAAAAGGAGGAAGGCGTGTAAAGGAGAGAAGGTCTGCCGAAGAATGTAGAGAGAGGATCGAGAATGAGAGAAAAGAGTCGAGAACGATGGCTTTGTAAGATTGAACGTACGAGAGTGAAAGCGAAAGAGAAAGAGAAAGAGAGAGAGAGAGAGAGAGAGAGAGAGAGAGAGAGAGAGAGAGAGAGAGAGAGAGAGAGTTAGTGAGAAAGGACTAGGAGAGGGCGGTGGTGGTGATGGTGATGGAAGGGGAGGAGGGGGTGGGGTGACGCGCAAGCGTCGTCGAGCGTCGATCGAGAGGAGGCATTCATAGAAGACGATTTGCGGACTTGGGTTCTGAATCTTTGGTACCTTTTTACCCGTTTCCTTCGTCGGCATGGGGCGAGAGAGTGGCTCTCCTTCGAAGGGAACGGAGGGCAGGGGATGTTATTAGCGAGTCGGCCCTGGCGGCTGCCACGATGGACCACACACATCGTTTTGCCGCGTAGCGAGAGAGATGGAGAAAGGATACGAGAGAAGAGAAAGAGACGTGGATGCTCCGAGTCAGTCTCGAGCGTCGTCATTCGAAGAGAACCGACCGGCTGGCTTGCTGTCCTTTCTCCTCCTCCTCCTCCTCCTCCTCCTCCTCCTCCTCCTCCTCCTCCTCTTCCTCCTTCTCCTTTTTCTCTTTCCCTTTCCCTTCTTCTTCTCCTTTTTCTCTTTCCCTTTCCCTTCTTCTTCTCTTTCTTTCTTTCTTTCTTTCTTCCTTTCTCCTCCTTCCCCTACCATTTCTTCGTTCGTTCTTTCCTTCCTTCCTTCTTACCTTTCCTTCCTTCCTTTCTTCCTTCCTTTCTTGGACCGCCTTTCAACCGTTTCCCTCGGTCCAACGCAAACTACCATTATGCACTCTCTTCACGGACGCCCGTTACGTTTTATGTCTTTATCCTCGCATCAGTGTCGATCGAGATAAAAGTGCCGACGACACGATCTCCTCTACGAGAGGAGCTTCCATGAGTTCTCTCTTAAACTCATCAGTTTCACTGATCGCGTAATTGCGCGAAAACTAGTTGAAATCTTACGAGGAATAGTTTTCTTATGATAATCAAACATTTTCGTCAATATGAATGTATAATCATGTAGTTTCGCGAAGTCGATAGAATTATGGGATTATTTAAGCTTTACAAAAAGAGTATCATTGTAGGAATTAAATTAATCCAAAATCTTTTTGAAAATTTCTTTCGTTGTTAGTCTCCTCTCGTACTTGATACCCCAAGAAAGATGGTCCATTCTTTCTACTTAATACTTAACTTACGATCGACTTTTAATGATTAGGTAGATACGCGTTTTAAGAAGAAAGTAAAAGCGTAAATCGCAGATGTCGTTCGCAAAATACAAGGAACAGAAGGGCAACCATCCAACGCGAGTTCTATCTCGAGCGTGTGATTATCATTGCGATGTCATGAGACGTGTCCTGAACGCAGTTATTGAGGATTACCGTCAACCGGACCGGACTTAAGCTCGATTTTAATTGCACGCCGATGTTTCGGAATGTTACCGAAAAACTTGTTTATCCCTATTTCGAGCGGTCGTTGAGTCATTCGCGTTGACGACGGACGTAGTTGAAAGGATACGTCATGTACGGTGTTATCTTCGGAGGATGAAACTCTGAGGATATTTCGAGGCTCGTGTCCTCGCTACCGTTATCGAGGATTAACGTCATTGGACAAACTCTAAGGAGTGGAAGAGGCAGAAAATGGCGGTTCGCATAACCGGACGATCATTTTACGCTTTATGTCAAATTTCTCGCTTATCATTTTTTTTTTGTCCTTTTTTTTCTCTTTTTTTCTTTCTTTTATATCATACATATATTAACGTGGTAAAGTAGGAACATGAAAGGAAGAAAAAAATGGATATTACGTTCTAAAAAGTATAGGAATTACATTTACATATATAAAGTTTATTATTATATCGGAATTATCAGATTGTAAC
Organism: Vespa velutina; assembly: GCF_912470025.1. Classification (NCBI taxonomy): domain Eukaryota; kingdom Metazoa; phylum Arthropoda; class Insecta; order Hymenoptera; family Vespidae; genus Vespa; species Vespa velutina. The sequence goes on along the minus strand of NC_062192.1, from coordinate 4,233,162 downwards.
AATAATGGGTTTTAAAAAGGCAAAAAGAAGAAAAATCTTTATCGATACGATGTTATATTTTAATGTTTTAGAATTTGCATATCACAGAACAGAACGTTAAATTAAAATGGAACGAACCAAAGATGAAGGACAATGTTTGTCTAAAAGGAGATCGCATTATGGCGATCAAATGATCATTTTAAAACGAAATACACAAGAATATTTATAACTGTGAATGAAGTAATTCGTTTAAAGCCAGTGTAACGATTTCAACGGGATTAGCAAGCAAGCAAGCAAGCAAACATAACAGGAAATGTAGTAGTTTAATTCTCTTTTTCTTTTTCTCTCTCTTTTTTTTCTCTTTGGCAAGTAGATGTTTCGTTCTATCGAAGGAAGACGCATTCCATTAGGGATTAGCCGTATTCCTTCGTATTTCAACGATTTCACTCTTTCTCTCTCTCTTTTCGAAAACCATCTCCATTCCATATTCTCGTCCGAATTCTCGACGGTCGAATTCTCTCGGCAATGTATGTCCTTTGCATACCACGATTAAAGGCGAAAGACAAGCGTGACGTTCACCATACGACATCGATAAACTAAAAGCATACGGCGAACGAATATATTAAACCATTTGATATCTTAAAATGAATCTTATTCGATATTTCGTTTTAATCATATAATATCGTATAGATAATAACTAATTTTATTTTAGAATATCAAATAGATATGTATAAATAGATTAATAATTAAAAGTAATTTTATACTGCGAAATATCGATAGAAAATTAATATTAATTTATACGATAAATTAATACCAATTATTTGAGGATAAATCTTAAACAATTAAAAGGATCAAATTTAATTTAATTTTGATATCTTTCCATGGTAATCTCGAGACACTCGAGACACGTCGTTTTCGCTCGAGTCTCTTCGATTTTACGCGCATAGAGTGTATGGTTCATTTTAATCATCCACTCGTCGTTGCCGTTGTCGTCGTTGTCTCTTCGTTTGATGGTGGCCTCAGAAGGATGCGCGAGAAATACGAAGTATGCTCTCTCTCTCTCTCGCACTCAATGTCGTTTATGTCGGAGCGAAGAGAATGGAACGAATTGTATAGTCGTCTATCTTACCGCAGACCTTCGGGTGGAGAAAGAACAAATTACTTAGTAATACTCCTCACCGAAAATTTCGCGCCACCTGCGGTTTTGCGGTACGGCGCCGTCCGCGCGTGAACCTCACTGCGGTGTCGTACAAACGAACCGCTTCGTGTCTTTTTAGCCTCGTTCATAGGTATGCTTTACCTACGGAAAACGTTTCATACTAACTTATTTATCGTTTGTGTTATTGTACCCTCGGTGGTAAGAATCAAACATATATATGCATGTATACTGAATGTAACAAAACTACGAAAAGAAAAGAAAAGAAAAGAAAAATATTATCTATTAACACGAGTTCGAAATTAAAATAAATTAAGATCATAATTGAATTTCCAAATCCACGTTGATAGAACTTATTCTTAATATATATATATATATATATATATATATATATATATATATATATATATATATATCATTATATATATAATAATATAATGTTGATAATGTCGATAATATTAGTGAGTAATGTTAATACGTAAAAGAAAAATGGGCACGTTCAAAAGTATGTATGACGATATTAAAAATGTATTTAGTGATTTATTTGAATTTTTTTTCTCATTGAAGATATTAAGAACAGATAAGACATTTGATATGAACTTTTTGGACGATCCAATAGTTTTCTAAGATTTGAAATATAGTATAAGTGGCAAGTAAGAGTTTTCAAAATATTCTGACCACTTCCTCTTAAATTTTCCAAGTTTTCTCAGTAGTTACGTCAGTACGTAGGAAAGTTCTATATAGGCTTTAGTTTTCCTGCGAAAGACGAACGTACTCTTTCTCTTTAAAGTTATAACATTTCACGTTACCGTGTCGTTCTTTCCACACCGATAGCTCGAAGAGGGCGAGAATTCAAATTAAGGAGTACATATACATGAGCAACAGCCATCGTTGCCACCATCACCGCCACCGCTGCCGTCGTCTTATCCGACTTTATCCTCGAAAGTTCGCCGAGGCCATAAAGCGCGAGCGAGCGAGTGAGTGAGCTAGCTGCGCAGTTCGAGTTAAATCAAATTCGTTCCGCGAAACGGTCCACCTTGGGAAGCGTTTCGCGCACGCAAACGAGATTCCGTAGCGACATTCTCAATCGTTCTTCGCCGCCACGCTGCGTCCATCGAATTAAGGTCCACTTCCGCGACTTCTCTTTTTCTCTCTCTCTCTCTCTCTCTCTCTCTCTCTCTCTCTCTCTCTCTCTCTCTCTTTCTTTCGAGGTGGACTGATGGCGGCAGTACGATAAAAGAGAATCGAAGTAGAGACCGAGCAGAGGCATGCTAAGTGCGCCGAGTTGAATCGAGTTATCTCCGTCGTGGAAAAAGGATGATCTCGATTGTGATTACGAACGATGGAGTGGTTAGAATGAAAAGAAATAGAGGCAGAGAGAGAGAGAGAGAGAGAGAGAGAGAGAGAGAGAGAGAGAGAGAAAGAGAGAGTGAGTTTGAAGATCGACGAAAATTATTATACGAGGGATGCGATTTCGTACGAATTCTTCATAAATTTCCGAACACCTAAGAAGAGACTGTTAACAATAAGTATCGCATAAAGAAGGAGTTGCAACGAGTTACGATGTTCCACAGGCGCTTCTTCCCACGAGTATTCGGCGGCTTCTTTTCTCGAAGGAGAAGAAAAGAAGCGATGGAGGTCGCGAGGGTTGCGAAGAGAGATCGGAGTAGAAAAGGAAAATATGCAGCCGCGTATCTTTTCGCTCTCCTTCGTGAGGACAATTGACTGTAGGGTGGCAAAGAGGAGAAGGAGAGAAAGAGAGAGAGAGAATAAGAGTAAAAGAAAAAAGAAAAAAAAGAGCGAATAAAGATTCGAGCTCTCGTCGGTTTTTTCTCGTCCCGTTCCCGTGGATACCGTACTGGGTTCGGGGTTGCAGAGGTCACGCACGTAGAATGCACACGCGCCGCTGTTCAAGATGAAAAAGAGAGAGAGAGAGAGAGAGAGAGAGCAAGAGAGAGAGGGAGAGAGCAAGAGAAGAGCATAACCCGGCGGTGGTCTGCCGATGGCCCGGCAATATTTCATAATTAGCTTTGAGGGCCGTAAGCGTTTGCTTGCTCGCGGTATACCAGCGCGCTCGCGTTTACGTGCGAGTGAGTTCGTGCACGGCCATTCCGCGCCCCTCCGTCATGGTATGCCACGATGTTGTGCCCACACATCCCCGATTAAATGCCATATTAACTCCGAGGCTTCGTCATATTTTAAGACTGGCTGCGAGAGAAAGAAAGAGATGGAAGAAATGAAAAGAGATACGTCGTGAGTGTGATGGTGAAGAGTGGGGGTGGGCGGCTGGTTAGAGGGGGACTGGGGTAGGATGTGGTATGGAAGTTTCCTCGTGAAAAAAGGGGGTTGAATCGTCCCGTAAGGATGTTCGAAGTAAAAAACGAATAATAGAAAAGATGGGGAACGGGAGGTGGTGCATCACGCGTCTAAAGGTATCGTCGAATGATTTACGCGCACGAATCTGGCGTAGGTACGATAATTAAGCGAGGAGCTGGGGCCCGGTCGCGAAAGGCCCCTTCGTTCTTTTTCTTTTTTATTTTTCTTCTTTTCTTGTTCTCTTCTTCTTCTTCTTCTTCTTCTTCTTCTTCTTCTTCTTTTTCTTCTTTTTCTTCTCCTCTTGGCCGCGTGGGCGGTCTCTCCGAGCCCCGTCCAAATTTGACACGCGTATCATAATCCTTCCGACTTGGTACGATGCGTGCGTGTACACGCGTACCTACTCGTCCACGACCGGGTTGATCCCTTCGAAATTCACGTATTTCTGCCTCGAGCCAGAAGGTTCGCGAACGTGTCTCTGCCCTGACTCTGCTTGCATTCGTTCGTTTCCGCTCGGTGGATCGTTGTAACCCTTTATGATTTTTTTATACATATATATATATATATATATATATATATATATATGTATCTGATGTCAGTGTCAATCAAATCCTTTAATTTTATCTAACTCATTCTTATAATGACAATAACTTAAATAATTTAATTTAGAGATATTTAATAAGAATAACCTAGAATCGACCCAAATATATTTTCAATTATTCGATAAATAAGATATCTGTTAGTTGGTTCTAATCATTATATTAATTTAATTACATGAAGAATGTATTTTGAGAAATTATATTATTCATATTATCTCAATTTTTAAAGATTTTTTGGAAAGTTTTTGAAAATAGTTCGCGAAAAGAATCGAGATTGCATCGAGATAAATATTTTTACTTCTCCTAGTCATCTTTTCTTGAATATCGTCGAGCGAATTCGCTCGTAGTTAAATCTATAAAATGACGACCCGATATAGAACCTGATGAAAGATTTCTCGACTGGATCGGCTTGGAGTTGCTGTTTATGATCCGAGAACGTATGAGCGTGTTTTTCTGCTAAACGTTACGATCGGACAACTCGACGACGAATTTCGTCGTTCGTATTCCGACTAAAAGCGTTGGCGTAGAGTGATATACGAGCGGCACCACTATTGCTCGATGTCATCGTCGAGTTCGTCGCGACGGATTGCTGTGTTCGCGATCAAAGTTCCAATTGGAAATGGATTAAACGAGGCAAAAGATCGATCGGTCTAGCCTCGCAAAAGAATAGAAGTATTTTCGAAATTGTACTCGCCGATCGAACGATCGTACGATCTCAACAACGATGGTCAACTTTGTCTATTCTTCTATTTGTACTTTTCCTTTAGACATCCCTTTTTCTCTCTTCTCTCATCTCATCTTAAAAGGAACAAAATGTTGAACGAATGTTCCGAATCACTCGATTTAATCTCACAGTTTTAACTGATAAGTTCGACTATTATTTATATCGTTCGCATAAATATAAATATACATTTTAGTCTTTATTGAAATATGTTACTCTTTATTAAAAAGATTAATATTAATCCTTCTATCGGGAAATAACTTTAATATAATTTGTATATATATATATATATATATATATATATATATATATATATATATATGGGAATGGAACTTCGTCTCTTTCTTCTTTCGTGGAATTAAAGTTTATTTATCTCTCGCGTCAACGATGCTCCATACTTCCAGACGCATACTACTAATGAAAGATTTTCAATCTGCCATTTGATCTTTGTAAAAATATCACGTTGTTACGAAATCAAATCGCAAAGAAACGAACAAACTGCGAGATGAGAGTTAACTGAATTCGAAGGGTAACGCTCGTTTCGAAAGTGTCCAAATTTCATCGCCGAAGCGTTGTTGGCTCCGCGCGGTACTTCGATCTCTCTTCGTACTCTTTGCTAGATGAACGCTCGTTCGAATTGTAGTTCGCGAGCAAAGTCCTGATTGGAATTGGATCAAACGAAGCGAACTATCGATCAGTCGACGCACTTTACGAGGGTATTTGCTCGTATACCGTCCAACGTTACTCGTAAAGGGATGAAGAAGAGGAGAGAGAAAGAGAGAGAGAGAGAGAGAGAGAGAGAGAGAGAGAGAGAGAGAGAGAGAGAGAGAGAGAGAGAGTGAAAGGAAGGAGGGGAGAAAGAGAAGAAGAGAGAGAGAGAGAGAGTGTTGTAGAGGAATTCGTAGTGAGGTATAATTTCGAATTGGCTTCCGACGAATCAATGCCATTGGTTATCCATGTGTCGGTACGACGATGTTGAGATTTACGATGTTACAACCTCCACCTTTACATGAAATGTAGGTATTCGCACGCACCACCGGTAAGAGGATCGTAAACACGCAACTACACTTTGAGCATAAAATTTCATGTAATATTTGCACCCTGTTACTTGTCTTTTCAACCTTGGAAATTTGGAAATTGATTTAGAAATATATAAAAGACTATGACTCAAAATAAAAATTGTTTTCGCTTTAAAGAAAATCGATAAATGTAGTCTTTTTCTTATGGAAGGAGATAAATTAACGCGACATTGTCGAGCAATCATGTCGGCACGTTATTTAAGATAGCTCTTTAATAGTGAATAGAAGTCGTTCGTTAGATAATGCCATATAATTCCAATCACGAGTAAATGGTTGTGCATTAACTTTCAACGAATCGTAATGATAAAAAGAACGAAAATAGATTTTCGATATTGATCGTAATTACGAGTAATAATTCCGTCGTTATATTTTACGATTAAACGAATTTCTTTTAGAATTATTAGATATATCCTCATAACGTATGTATATTTTAAAGGATATCGAATTAGAACGGAAAAACGTGATTCCGTTTATTTTTCAAGATAGAATTATAATAGAATTATATATTTTATTTTGATAATTGAAATATTTTATGATAATAGATTATTTTATCATCGGTATAAAGAGTGACGGGATCGATATATTGTTTTCTCTTAGACTTTTGACTTTGAACGAATGAACGAACGAGCGAAGAAAAGATTAATGAAGAAAAAAAAAAAAAAAAAAAGAAAAAAGAAAAAAGAAAAAAAAAGAAAAAAGAGGGATGTGAGAGTAAAGTGAACACCAACGTGGTTACGTGGGGTGGTCCATGCACCTATGCAGTCGTTTTTGTTCCTATCGACTATGGCGGTTAGCGTTCGGGCCGATACACGGGCTAGGAATTCACGAAATTCGAATGCAACTGGCAAATTGCCGGCGGAGAATCCGACGCTGGAATTCCATTGAACGAAATGCCATCACTGTGTTCTTACCTGGGCATGAAGGAATGAAAGCGAGCGACCAATTTTAAGAGCTCGTTTTATCAACGACGTTGCCTCATTGGTATCGTTTTAAAACGATGCCGATGGTCCCGAGAATTCTCTCATTAACGACGGCTCATCTCGCACCGTGCCACGAATTTTCGCTCTTCATTATCTTATGTCTTTTAATACTATGTTTATTTTTTATTATATTTTATGCCTTGTACTCGTTGCTATTGTTTGTTTCGCTCATGGTTATGAAAAAGCAAGTACGATTACGTACATACGTACACGCATAGAGAATATTTAAACATGTCTCTTATAGTTAAGAACATACTAATGATCCTTCACCCGTTATCCACCTATACGTATTCTCTCATTCTCTTTTCATCGTTCTACCTTCCTAATTCCTCCCTTTTTCGTCTCTCTTTTCACCTTTCTCTATCTCTTCCATCTCTTTCTCCTCCTCCTCCTCTTTTTCTTTTTTTTTCTTTTTCTTCTTCTTCTTCTTCTTCTTCTTCTTTTTCTTCTTCATCCCTCACTTATACTACTTCGAGTTACGATGGTAAATCCTTCGAGCTCTTCAACCTCGAGTGCTATGAAGAATTGCCTACGGATTAGAGTTTGGTAAGGACTTTGCGAAAGTGGACTCCAAATTTAAAGGGCACTCGAGATACACGCGCAATGGCTAAAGGGCAATAAGAAAAATAAAGCACGCTTTTGAAAGGGCCAAAAAGGAAGGAAGGAAGGAAGGAAGAAACGAACGGTCGCGAAATGAAGAACTTGATGGAACAAAAGTAAAAGGAAAAAAACCAAATCGCTAACGAATCTGGAACTCTTTCAGTGACATTTAGTCCCGTCTCTATGTTTTCTAGGTTCTCTAAAACGTTTCGAATTCTCCTACTGTATTAGATTTTTTTCCATGGACTACGGTAAATCGAGGTAAAGTTAGAACAAGAAAGTTTTTCGTAACGAAAGCGAAATATCATTCTTTATTACTTTCCCTCTTTATTATTTTTTCGTATATATAAATTTTCTCGGAAATATAAATACATTATGTAACATTTCTAAAATAAAAGAGAACGGGAATAAAATTCTATATCAAGATATAATTTTTCTTTTTATCTCGAATAATATAATTCGCGAGAATAAAATATTGGCCTATTACCTGTAACAAAATATATTCTATTAATCTAATTATCTTTCAATTGTTAACGAATGATAAAAGGAATGATTATTCTGTTAAAACTGATAATAATCGATGGCATCAAATTACTTATATAGCTTAGAGTCAGTATATCTTCGAGAGTTGATAATTTAAAAAGAGGAATATATAAGAGAGACCTAAACTCCCGATACGTTCGCAAAAGTTATGGGATCGAACGAGGATGGAGGATGGGAAAGTGAGAGAAATAGGAAGAGAACGAGGAGGAGTAGGAGGAGGAGGAAGAGGAGGAGCAGGAGGAGGAGGAGGAGGAGGAGGAGGACGAGAAGGACGTAACCCATCGAGGTAGTATCGAGTCGAGGATCGCTGGTCTAGGTAACGGCGTCCATTTCATGCGCGATATTTCAGCGAGGCGGCTGACAAATGAGCGGCAATTGCTACTTGGTAAACTCGACGCGATACACGATGAACGGCAGGCAATGCAAGCAGCGAGTACGTTGCAACGATCAGCTGCAACGAGCGATCGGTAGCGAATAGCCGACACAACTTTCTAGCTTCAGTGCCACCCTACACCGGGAACGGCAAATGATTTAGCCGGCAATACCGATATCTTCCATGATCGATTCGTACATTAATGCACGATCTGTCGATGTAAAGGTGAATTCTTGTTGTTTGCGTGTCCGTATTACGTTTCATATCACGATGTAGTTCGTTCGATATTACAAAGGTTGGAGAAAGACGGACGATTCTCTATACTGGGTGTTTCTAATGACCGAAAATACATTTCAAATAATGTATTGTTTGACGGATAAACTTGTTAGTTCCTATCTCACGTAATTTTTAAATACATTTATATATATATATATATATATGTATTTTTTTTTTTTTTTTTTTTTTTAAATTAATATTTGTTATATTATTACGCGTTAGTATAAAAGTATTTGAGAGAATAATGAATACTTTGCGAAATATTTTGTATCGTATTTAACGTGAAATTTGAAATTCATATATTATATGATCATGAAAATGTTAAAACAGAGTTATAGTCCAATCCACTCATCGGAATTACCCTGTATATGCTGATCCATGTTTGTTCGCACGAATAGAAATGAGGATGAGAGAGAGAGAGAGAGAGAGGGGGGGAAAGAGACAGGGAGAGAGGTAGTGTATTTACACATCTCCCGGTAATCGCTCAAAGCTGCTACTCGATTTGGCGTCGAGTTATAGCAACGGAGTAGTAACTACTCTCTCTTTCTCTCTATCTCTAGTCAACCAACAATTTCTCAGCGAACCGATACTACCTGATTTATAGAGTTCCTTTCTCGTCCCGGGGAAAATTCATGAACGCCTGAATCGTATTGCTTGCCGAATGAGCAACTTTATCTTCTTGATGTTACGATATATATTCAAGTTTTGCGATGTCCTAATTTTCTTTTCTTTTTCTTCTTCTTCTTCTTTTTTTTTTTTTTTTTTTTTTTTTTTTTATCTGAAAAAACTGAAATCACATCAAAAAGCTGAAATTATCGTCACCTTTTTAACATAATTAATCTGTACGCGTACAAATTTTTCACAATATGAACGATTTTCTAAGGATTTGTTTTGCCCATTGGAAAATCGCTGATGCAAGGTCGGTACGACTGGGAAAATAAGCGATTACGGAAAGTGGTTTTCAGTGTTGGAGAAAGCCAAAAATCACTAGATATAAAGTCAGTTGAGTAGGAAACATGAGGAATCACTTCGAAGCTGTTCTGAAGAAAAATTTGAAAATTGGCCGTGGTAACTCATTTTCCAGTCGTACTGCTTTTGTATCAGTTATTTTCTTATGAGCAAAACAGATATATAAAGAACCGTTCACAACGGCCATGCAATCATACTGTCGACGTTGTGAAAAATTATACGTTTACTATGTGTAAGAAGTGACAGTAGTTTTTGCTTTTTGATGTAAGTAGTTTTTCAGGGGGGAAAAAAAGAAAAAAAAAATATATTCCTTAGAATTTACACGTACCTTTATAGAATTTACATGCAGAAGAAATACGTAAGTTTGTTGAAAGGAATACCTTTATTTTTCTTATCCGTTGGTCAGAGAAATCGATTTATCGCATGATCATACTTGAGAAAATTGATTTCGTTGGCTGATGCGACGACAATAATTTCACCATCGAGTAGTACTTCATTCTCGAATATAATTCTGTTAAAACGTGATCTTCCTTTGTAACCGATATCTATATCTTTGAAAAAAAAAAAAAAAAAAAAAAAAAACAATAAAAAAAAAAGAAAAAAAAGAAATAAAAATAAAAATATAATACTTGAAATAATCAAGTGAATGACAAACGATAAAAACGGTTCGTGTATATCAGTGTAATTCGAATTAGGTTTACATCGAAAATTCTGATGTAATCTAAAATAATCGTGGCTGGGATGTTCGGTCTTGCCATCCAATCGAAATCTTTATTGGCAGTCGACGAGCATCCCGGCAACTTCTACGATCATTTTTCTCGAAAATGGAGTCTCTCTTTTTCTTTTTTCTCCTACAAATTTTACTCCGTACATTCGATTTATTTTTTCATAGGGAATCGCTCCCTCGTCGGTTGTACCGCGAGTTCTATAACGAAACTCTGCTCCCTTTTATCTCTGAACACGAAATTGTAGAACAAAAGCTTTTTCTGTGTTAGAGTATACGAAAGTTTGCGGGTACACGTGTACTCAGGATATATAGATATCTACCATGGCAAGAATTTTCTCAAAATTAATTTACGATCGAAGGATACTTGAAAAATAAAGATCTAAATGGGATTTTCAGCATGAGGATTGAGACATCCTGTTGAACCCTTTTAAATGTTTCGTGATATCAGATACATTTAGAAATATTACAAATTACATTTCTATTAAAAACATTACATTTATATAAACGTATTTATATAAATACACGCGTGTATGAGTAATTATGTGAAAATATATAATATCCATGGGGTACGTATAATATATATATATATATCCCTTATATAGATACATGTTACGTATAATACATGTGGTATCTATACAATCGGTGTTTCCTATTTCGATGGAGATCATCTCTTTCGAAAATCATTCTCATCTTATTTTTCTTCAGCACGCTCCATAACGTTTCATATTTCGTCGTCTTCGAAGGCGAGGCTCCGCATTATTGACGTATTGCGGTAGCAAAACCGGTTCCCTGCTGCTCGGTCGCGGCCGGGTCACAAGTAAAATTATTCCAGTCATTAAACTGACGTCCCGGCGCCTTCGAGATGAGGGCAAGCCGTTTACCGCTTTTATGGGTACTTGCAGTTTACTGGTTTAATCTCTACACTGTGGCATTCGGTTACGTTAAAATCCATTTTTCTATAATGTATCCGATGTCTAATACTTTTTTTGATATTTTTTCGATCATTTCTTTTCTCGTTCGTATCAAAAGACAAGATAAACATATAAATTCTATTACGATAATGTATTTCTCTCGCGATAAGAATATTATCATATTCGTTTTATTTGGCTATATAAACATTTTTTTTTCTTTTTCTTCCTTTTTTTTTTTTTTTTTTTTTTTTTTTTTTTTTTTCGGTAAACTTTTCGTTCGTTTCAATAATTCCGTTCGTCTTGCCACAGATTTTCCATTAAAACGAGACTTCGTAATTTTTTGTCTCCTACAATGGAAAAAATTAGAAGAGGATAAAAGATGGATGGATGATTTCAAACGAAGTCACTTTTAGTGAAAAGTTTTTCGCCAAGTTTTTTCTTCCTTTTTTTTTTTCTTTTTTTTTTTTTTGCCATCGGCCGAGGTTACCTGTCGGCATTATTCTACTACCTCGACTTACTCTCGGAAATTGGCCGTATCTGGTATCGTGACTACGGACACTATAAAAGCGTCCGCGGTTAAGTTGAAGTTGTTAGAGGTACCTTTACGATGCACCTGCTTGTATAAGATAGGAAGGCGGTGGCAGATAGGACGATCTCGCGTAACGGGACATTGTTGAGCTTACTACTATACGACAAAAGGATCTTGTCGTTATGTTTTTTTCTTTTTTTTTTTTTTTTTTTTTTTTTTTTCCTTTTTTCTTATTCTTATTACAATACATTACACTCCGAAGATGCATTTTGTCTTCGGATGAATTACAAAAGACATTTATTCTACTGTAATAATTCAATTCTCATTTAATATTATTTTCATTTTACTTTATTGAAAATCATTAATTTTTTAATAATAAAATATATATATATATATGCGTATAAGAATTAAGATTTAAAATAAATTTTTACCATCAACTAAATATTCTTTTTGATCTCATGAAAAAATCAGCTGTCGAATGTAACAGTGCATCGCAACAAGAGCATACAACTAGTTCGTTTCGAAGGAGAGTCACGTATAGAAACGATCACGATCTTGAACGATAAACCTGAAACGTTCTCCCGTATCATTGACGATTTTCATCGAGTTTCGCGAACGATCGGAACACCCTCGTGATTTTACACGACGAAATTTCTATTTCGAGCTTCCGTGCAGCCTCTTAGACGTTCTCACGGCTTCTTCGACGCTTTTAAGATTTCGACACTTTTCTTGCCCTCTCTCTCTCTCTCTCTCTCTCTCTCTCTCTTTCTACTAAAGAGAGAAAAACATAGAGAGAGAGAGAGAGAGAGAGAGAGAGAGAGAGTTGCCCGCATTGCCGGGTCGTACTTTAAGAGGCGAGCTCGGCTTTTAGAACAATAGCACTTCGGGCCTCGAGTGCGTAGCCTATTCTTCTAACCAACAGGATATTATATGCCAAGAGAACGGGCCCTTCCGACCCACGCCGCCGGATGCCATAAAGTGCCAGGGGAAAAAAAGTTTCGTCCGACTTACACGCAGCGTGGAAAAGATTTTGCGCTTGCCTTGCCACGGTCGACAAATATCCTGTTTGCCAATAACAAGCACCTTTGTCCTTTGACGATCATGGTGGTTTCTATATCGTCGGGGTGGGGGTGGGGGAGGGGGAGGGGTTGTATCTTTAGAACAAATGCCTAACTTTCGAGAGACTCTAAGAATCCCTTTGGATCGTTCGAGATTCTTGGATCAAGATGTCTTCTCTCGGTTACATGGTGGCCCCGCCTAAATATGTCAGTGGAGATGCCGAAAAGAATGTGTTCGCGGAGGTACGAGCATGCTTTCGGTAGGAGACTATCCTTAATGCGTTTCTCAGCCCTGACTGCCCACGTCGAAACCGCAAATTGAGCTCGAATTGTTTCGTAAACCGCACTCGACTCCCTACGATCAAGTTGCTCGTTTTCGAAAACATTTTTCTTATACTCTCTTACATTTTCCTATTTAATAATTTATTCAAGCACGATCGTACGCGAGAAAGTAACGAACGATGAAATAATATGTAACGATTAATAATTAATTCCAATATAATAATGAACAACAAATTGAACGATTAAAAATTAATTATCTTAGAAACAATTTTCTAAGAATCATCTTATCTTCTCTATGGAGATATTCTTTCTTACGAAAAGATTCACGGTCTTGTCTTTCTTGTCCTTTCGTTCGAATTCGATCGTTAAAAGTTAGCGCCAGACGTTTAACACGAAGATCTACCAATGGCAGCTTTTAACGATCCGTTAAGCCCGACGACTAATTAGATCAGACACACTTTGAACGTAGCTAATTCGAGCTGAGGAAGGAATGCAAATGATACCTAACGAACAACCTCCGCCGCGCCACGAAAGACGGGTAAAAAGGGCTCGAAAGTTTTTTCGATTACCCATCCGATTCGTGCGATCGCGCTGGGTCCGCGCTCGAATGAACCTTGCATTTCGATTAGGTGCTTCTCGAAACCTTTTATGCATGCATTGTGGTCTCCACCTCTTTCTGCTTCCCCTCTCTCACTCTTCTCTTTCTCCTCCTACTCGAACAGTCGCGGATAAAAGTTCTCGACCCGCGCATAAATTCGATTTATCGATTCCCGTAAGTCGGCCGAACATCGGAATCGGGAAAATTCGCCTCCCACTAGTTGTTTTATTATCGTTCAACTACTTTACATTTTGACTACTTTCTTCCCCTGTTCTTTCGTGAGATTTTCTTTTTTCCTTTCGCACTTTTCAAGACTTCTTACGACCTTTATCTATCTCCCTTCTTCTATATCTCTATTCTCTTTATTTTCTCTTATGCCTTCTCGGTGATTTCCAAAGAATATTTTTAATTGAAATTTTAATGAACTTGTTTGAAGTTTTTTTCGGTGTAGTTAGAGATCGAAAGAAATTTTGAGATTAAAATGGAAAAGAAATTTCATTGAGGAGATATCGTCGAAACGATCTTCTAACTATAGTCATTCTTAATAAAAAAAAAAAAAAAAAAAAAAAAAAAAAAAAAAAAAAAAATTTGATTACACATGTATAAGGCAATATTGGTTGTAATTTCATAACTTATCATATAAGAGGGCTCTCCCTTCGCAACTAATACAATAAATATTTTTATGTATTCTCTTTATTTCTCTTTCTCGTGTTCGTTTAACGGTCAGAAATAAAGTAACGCGCGAGGAAGATCGTATTTTAGGTCGTGTACCATACGAAAAGTCATTATGTCCTACGAACTGACAGCTACATATGTATAAATGCTCAATTTGCGCGCTAGCGCGCGAAACATTAATCTTATTATTTTAATTACAAAGGATCGAGGGGGCTCAGTCGGGCGATGCCTTATAAATATAGATGTCGAGCGTAGGTTTTTGACCACGGTACAGTCCAAGAAAGTAATCGCGGCCAATCCCTTCTCTCTTTCTCTTTCGGAACTATCCCGTCGAACGAGCCTCCGCTTCTTCTCCTCCTTTGCCTCGGGAAGAAATCTCGTTCTCTTTTCCTCTCTCTTATACTTCTCTTCTACCTCCACCTTGAGAGAAGCTTTTACGAATGAAAAATCTCCGATCGTTCGAGCCGATAATAATGATCGAGGTTAAAGCGATATTACAGTGACTTATAAAATTCATTTCGTATGCATCGTGAAAGCGAGAAATTTTTTTTTCCTTTTCTTTCCCCCCTTTTTTTTTTTTTTTTTTTTTTTTTTTTTATGAAACGAATAAAATGTCACGGAAAATAATAGATACGGGAAGAGCGTGAAATCAATTTCGTTTGTAGTAACATAAGTGTATATATATTATATCTAATACAACAAAGTAGACGGGATTGATCTTAATGTAATCGAAAACGATCACAGTATCGAGTTCTTTAATTCTTAAACGTTGGGGTCGACCATTAGAATGAGAGCGTAACGACTTCTATCTGCAAAAAGAAATTTATTTATTAACGTCGGGCATCGATTAACGATTGGATTTGGCGTTTGAAGTGGCCGACGTTCTGGCCTTTATCTCTGTCCAGTTCTCGCCTACATATTTACTTTACGAACGACGTAATATCGACGACAACGACGACCTATTCCGCGCGTTAGATACTTACTTTCTAAATTCTTTTGGACGATGTGCGCACGATTGCGAGCACGCACACGTGTCGAATTAAAGCACGAGCCTGGCTATCGGTGTACACGTATGTAACTAACGTATGTACATACGTAAGATAAGCAAGCCGCGAACGATCGGTTCCAATAATATCTTGAACGTGCATTACCGAAGGACGTCCTTTTTTTTCCCCCCCTTTCTCTCTCTCTCTTTCTCTTTCTCTTTCTTTCTTTTTATTAAAACGGTACTATACGCGCGTTCGAGCTATCGCTAGCTATCCGAGGCTTTCCACCACAGCATTGTTCCCGTCGCTTAATTTATCTTACCGGCACGGAATATCGCTCGTTAACCCGCCACGTTTTTCTTCCGCCACCTTCTTTCTTCTTTCTCTTCTTCTTCTTCTTCTTCTTCTTTTTCTTCGTCCCCTCTTTTTCTTCCTTTTTTTTTTTCTTTTTTCTTTTTTTAAGCCACTCTGAAGATTTTTAATTACGTCCGCCTGCGAAAGTGAGAGAGAAAATCTGTCGGAGAGGAAGATAGAGGGAGAAAAAGATACCGGTGAATAATTGTTTAAGTTTTTAATTAAAGAGCGAAAGAGAGATAGAGAAAGGGAAGAGAGAGAAAAAGAAAGAGAGAGAGAGAGAGAGAGAGAGAGAGAGAGAGAGAGAGTGAAGGGGGGTGCCCGTTCAATGCTCTTTAACCAACTATTTCCCTTTCTCTCTTTAGTTAATGAAGATCGATGATGGATTCGAGTGCGTAATTGCGCGGGAGGCGATGCTCCTTCCTTCCTTTTTTTTTTTCTTTTTTTCTTATTTTTTTTCACTCTCTCGTCCTATCTTTCACGGCGTACTTCATCGATCAAACACTTTTTCGTATGCAAGAAAGGCGATGGCACGCATTCCGTGCGGGCTTTGCGCATCTGTCGACGCGCATTTTAGAAGCCAGATGTGACGTATCGTGAATACGCCAGAGCGTAATGATAAGAAATAGTATACGTGCATGTGTGAATAAAAAAGAAAACGAGAGAGAGAGAGAGAGAGAGAGAGAGAGAGAGAGAGAGAGGGAGAGGGAGTGAAAGTTCATTCGTACGAATTCGATGATTGTCAATCGATAAAAATGATACAACGTGAATGTACGATTAGAAAAGACGTTGAATTAAACGAATAGAGAAAGGATGCTTTTGGTTTTTGCTTTCGAGTATACCATCCTAATGGCGGTGCATCGAATTACACGCTCGTACGAACCTGATCTTCAAAATCGTTTTCTGTTAAGCGCGTTCTCTTCTCCAGACAAATGGCCTTTAATTTTATGGTAGACATCGCGATATAATGTGCCATAAACACGACGCGTATTCTATTTTACACCGAATTTCGCTGCGTAAGCGTGCTTCCTGCACAAAGTACCGGTCTCTTTTTCTTTCTTTCTTTCTTCCTTTTTCTTTTTCTTTCTTTCTCTTTCTCTCATGCTCCTCCGACACGACTCGGTCGTACATAAATTATTATAATTCACGACGGGAACCCTGGGGGGGCTTAGATTTTTATCGTTCGCGTTACTCGACGTACGCAACGCGTCCTCCTCCTCCCTCTCTCGACTGCCGCGAATCGGGTTTATTAGACGCCACTCGAAAGAAGTTACACAGTACAAGAGACCCGTACTGTGTTCGTTTTCTACCTATCTACAACCCTTTTTCTTCAAATTCAATTATTTTATTACTGGACGTTGCAATCGCGTAACTCCGTAAAACAGGTAACATGTAATTAAAATATAAAATTCAAGATAACGCAAGATCTACGCGAATTTCTAGAGACTTGTTAATAAAGACTTTAAACACGTTTAATATACTTAATGGAAAATTCCAAGTGTTATAAACTGATGTACACATTTTCTTGATTATTATTACATTGAAGTTAAATTTTTATTATACCGTAATCAAGATGGTTGTCATTCCAATTGCAATTGGTATTAACTTTTAATGATAAGGGAGAAAAGAGAGAGAGAGAGAGAGAGAGAGAGAAAGAAGAAGGTAATGATATCTACTAAAAATCGAGGAATTCAAGTTACTCTTAAAGATAGGATCATTATGAATCCAAAGTTGTGATACGTAGGAGTTTGACGATAACATACCACGAAGAAGATAAAATCTCGAGTGTGCAAGGAAGGAAGAAATTGTATGAGATTCTTGAATGTCTTATGCCAAGGAGCCACTTGTCAACGATATAGAAGGAGTCAATGGCGTTGTGCCGCACCATTGTTCGGACTATCTATGATAGAGTAGGATAGAATACTTCGGTGGTTCAACTTACGAGTGCATCGCGCGTACTTGCAATAAATTAGCATTGTCCGAGAATGTGCACGAGAAGGAGTTTAAAAAGAATAAAAGAAGAGAGAAGATTGAAGAAGAAGAAAAAGATGGTATATGTAGCCACCGTTCAGCACCTGTTATCTTTTTTAGGTAAGATGAGAATCGAAGAAAAAAAAAAAAGAAAATGAAGAATAAAAGGAAGAAAAAGAAGAAGAAGAAGAAGAAGAAGAAGAAGTAGAAGAAAAAGAAAAAGAAGAAGAAAAGGACGAGAAGTCTAGGCCAACAAGATAAACGTATACGAGTGAGAGTGACGAGTAAACGAGAAGGAATAAATAAGTATAAGAAGAGAAAAGAGAATTGCAAAGGTACAACGACTGGAAAGAAAACTAAGGCGCGTGGACAAGGAGAACATGCAATGAACGGTGTCTTAATCCGGAGGACCACGGGGTAAGGTAGTCTCAGCTACACAATGGCGGCCACCCGGCTTCCGCTCTAGTTAGTAAGCGTAGAGTCCGTAAACAGAATGACAGCCACCACTGCAAACTTTTCTCTCTTTCTTTCTCTCTCTCTCTCTCTCTCTCTCTCTTTTTCTTTTTCCCTCTTTCTTTCTTCCTTTCTCGCGTCTTCTCTTTTCTCATTCCGTTTGTACTTGTTAGTCGCCTTTACTGTGCGAAAAAGGCTACGCGATCTCGCCATGGCGTGCCGACAAAAAGTCGTGCAAAGGATGAGAAAGAAGGGACCGAATGGCGTTAACATTGACTTCTCGCCTTTTATTCTGAAAAAATTCGCGCGAGCGTGATAAAAGGGACAATGAAAATGAACAAACATTTCCGTCGTTTCCTTCCTGATTATTATATTCGATACGGGAAACAAGACAAAGTCGTGTCGAATATTTCATGAAATAATTTTCGAAATATCATTGGTTTTAATGTTTTATATACGATTTTATATACGTTTTTATTTCTTAAAGCTTTGATAATTTTGACGCACGATTAAACATTCTTCATTTTAATAATGATGAATAAATAAAGAATAAGATGAATAAGATCAATTCATGAAATATTTCGTAGAAAACAATAAGGAATATATATATATATATATATATATATATATATATTAGATAGTGATTTATCTTTGGCAATAAGAATTTCAAATAGTTTAGTTATTTCAACAATATTTTAATTAACAAAATCAACTAATACGCTTTTAATTATACAAAACATTTCAGAATTTTATGTTTTCATAACAAATTCAATTTGAACGAATAATCGATTCGTTACGATCGTTACGATACGCACAAAACGACGAAACGAAACATATAACGAATAACGAATAACGAATAACGAATAACGAAAACGAAAACGTATAACAAATAACGAATAACAAATAACAAATAAAAACGATATCAGTGAAAATACGAAGATACATAGCCAATTCAAGCCAGCTATTTGAAATTGTTATAAAATAAAATATTATATTTGAAGTTTGGATTTTGATATAAAATCATAATAGTTAATTTAAATTTAGTTCAATAATATTTTATTCAATAGCACCTAAGTCTGAATTAATATCTAACGAGACAGTGATCAATTTTTGAAAAATCTTCTCGTATAGCGTTCTCATTTTTCCTTTTGATCAAACTCGGATATATTCATGGCAATTGACGTTGGTACAATAGCAACGTAGTTTCGTGGAAAAACTACGTAAATGGAAAAGCGTGCACAAGGCAAAGATAAATATTATACAGGTTTATAACGTGTCGCAACGAGATGGATTGGTGGATGGGAAGAGAAAAGAGGGGAGAGGGGTATGGGTCAATCGCGTATATGGCAAAAAATTTGAAATAAATATGTCTCGTTTTTATGTTTTTTTTTTTTTTTTTTTTTATTTTTTTCTTTTTCTTTTTTTTTTGTCCTTTCTCATGCTTTCAATGGCACTCTTTTCGTAATCGTTGTTTTCTTTTTTTGCATTGGTACCTATCGTAGGAAATTACACTGCACGGTAGCCGATCGTGATTGGTTAAGCGTGGCTCACGTCCCGTTAGTACCGACGTACGAACGAGGAAAATAAATCGTTCGGGTTTTACACGGTAGTTTATTGGCGTCATAGTGTCCTGATGGTCGCTGAATATTACATCGTCCTATCTATGATTACGTGCTTCTTTACAGGAGGATTTTCTATGTGGGAAGTTTATATATAATATCATTGATAGGGAAAATGCCAATTATTAATTATTAATCATAGTTACGGCATATAATCGAATAATAAAATTTAATGGGTGATAAGATACGTAATAGGATAGAAATGATCTTTATTATCAAATCATTATCAAATCATTGTCAATAAATAATTTTCTTTTAAATTTATTTCCTTAAATAATTAGATACACGAGAATCGTGAAATAAGATTTTTGTCAAATTCAAAGTGGAAAAACTTAAATAAATAATTTGTGTAAAATTGTGAATGTGTTGGCATCCTCTGTTGATCTTTCACGATATACAACTTGTTAATGTTTATTGATCACAAAGAGAATAAATTTATGCTATGCCTATAGGAATAGTAGTTTCGTCTATTTTGTATTTTGCTGACAAAATAAATTATCATCCATCCCCGATTCAATTTTAGTACCAATAAGCGTATTACATCGTTGGTAGGGAAATCAGTTTCGCTCGAAATTAGGTGTAATCCGGGAAGCTTACGATCTAATATGCAAATCCCTCGGCATAACTGCCTGTTTGTTTTGATAATCACGAGCTGCCTGGGTTTTCGTTGCTCCATTTCACTCACGGATTTCTATATCCATCGGATAAACTGTTTCGTCTTCCTTGTGGACCGATCGATCGTAGATAACGTTATACGTGTTTCCAAGAAACGAACTGGAAGGAAACTTTAAAGATTTTCGTATCGCGATGAGAAAAGAAGAAAGCAGAATCTTTTAGCTTAAACAATTTCCGAGATCTTTTACCGAGTTGAACGAGAAAGGCTTGCTACCGTGTTACTTTCAAAGGAACGAGATCGAGAAAAAAGATCTATCGGTATTCTCTATTGTGCGAAAGAAAATTTAACGTGTCATGAGCATCGATACGTATATAAGATTCTAACATTCTAACATTCCAGATTTTCCTTCGACGGCATCTTAGATGACTATTCAACCATGCGCTTTTTCCTTTTTTCTCTCTTGCTTCGTATCTAGCTCGCGGCATGTAAGTTCGGTGAGCAAAGTAGACGAAGGAAAATGCGTTTTTCTTTCGAGCTTGTTACATTTGAATGAAGCAAGAAAAAGGGATAAGAAGAAAGAGGCGAGGTTAGAAATAGAAGCGGAAGAGAGAAAGAAGGAAAAGAAGTCATACTAGTGTAGACTTCTTTCAGTCCTCTCTCTCTCTCTCTCTCTCTCTCTCTCTCTCTCTCTCTCTCTCTCTCTCTCTCTCTCTCTCTCTCTCTCTCTTTCTTTTCTATCGTCCCCCAAGGCGACAGCCCGTCCTTCGAGTTGTTTATTTTTTCCTGTTTCGCTGTGTCGCTTCGTCTCTTTTTCTTTTCCTTTTCTTTTTCTCGCATCCCTGCTTGTGATTTCGAGAGTCGACTTTGACGTCGCTCGGCAGCCGCCGATTTCTGGCAATTGGCCCTGACGCAAAACCTTGCCAAGGTGCAGTCTCCAAGGATTTTCCTCTTTCTCATTCTCTCTCTCTCTCTCTCTCTCTCTCTCTCTCTCTCTCTCTCTCTCTCTCTCTCTCTCTCTCTCTCTCTCTCTGTCTCTCTCTCGTCTCTTTCTTTTCTCCCACGTTGCACTTGTCATCGGACGCATCGTTGTTTTCGTATTCTTATCTTCTTTCCTTCTTATATACATATATGTATATATATATATGTATATGTATATGTATATGTATACGTATATGTATATGTATATGTATATATATATGTATATACGATATATATAACATATATCTCTATTCACGAGCATACATACATATTCGAAACTAAATAGATACACTTGTCGATTCTGCGTATCGATATACCTAGACACTGAACATTAACTTCGATAAAATAATGTTGAATAATGGCATAAATCTAACCAGACTGAATCACCCTTCACACAAACATTATTTCTCGTTGGTTCTTATGATAAAGTGGCATGATCAGGCACGCGCGTTAGCTATTCCATCGAAGTTATTACGAGGATAGAACGGGTTTCTAAAATGATTTTGCTTCTATCTCAAGGCTCGTTCCGGATCGATTCCTTCGCTTCGTCGCATTGATTAATTTATCTATCTCGTAAGTGCATTACGTAGAAATCGTTACGGGACTGTCATCATGTCTTATTATATCTGTACGATGTTTGCCTTTTGATTCATTGACATGGATGAATATAGAAATCTTCGATTTCTATCACGAAAGCTCTCATGACACGCTTGCTCGATAACATTTTCATTTCTGATGTAATTATCGATGACAACGAAAATACATTGGCACTACGACTAGATCCGCATCGTACGGTGTCAATAGAACTGGTTTCGATAGGTCATACTATGGTTTGGCATACGAATATTCTCATTATCGTATAGACGTGACGACGTATAATTCGGGACGAATATATTCCTATTGTTTCGAGATTTGCATTGAGCTTGTTGTAATACATATAGGTAGATGCATCTATATACGAACTATGCATCTTTGTATCGACAGGATATTCGCAGATTCGAATATCCAATGGGAATCGAACTGTACAATCCCAATACTTGCATCTTCCTCGTTATTAACGTACCGTGGACCAATTAAATTTTAGAAATATCATATAAAGAGAAATATAATATATTCGCTAATTGTACCTTTTCAAGACAAATTTATTAATAAAAATGGAATATAAAATCTTTTTAATGAATATTCTACCGTTAAAAATAAATCGTGTAATAGATGTAATCGAAATAATGCGTGCGAGAAAAGTATCGAAGATTTCAATTTTTAACATATTAGTTACGTGCAATATAGTATTATTGTAACGTACGAATTTACAATGAAATATTCGTAATGAACGCGAGCAGGCCTCCTTTTGCGTATCAAAATATTCGATCTGTTCGTTCGGTTGTGGTTAGGTATTAATTAACCGCTACTCGGAAAATATACGATAGGTATCGTGTACGATGTACCTATCCGATCGATACGCATACTGAATGATGGATTTTGTTACGAAAATACTCGCTAATATTTATAACGTTATTGTAAATATTTTTAAACTGGGTCCTTATCGAACAAGTTTACTTCTACTCCTACTCCTGATATTACTCCGTTTTCAATTTTCTGCATGAATCGATGTTTAAACATATTCAAACTACAAAAAAAAAAAAAAAAAACAAGAAGAAAAAAAAACAATAGAAAAGGAAATATAATAAAATAAGAATCTGCGTGAACGGTTTCGTAACGCGTTCTCTTTCTCTCTCCCTCCCCTCCCCCCTCTCTCTTTCTCTCTTTTTTGCATTCGTTCGTGGGAAAATATACAGGGATCGATGTACACCAAGTGAACGAACGAATGAACGAACGAACGAACGAACGAACGAACGAACGAACGAACGAACGAACGAACGAACGAACGAACGAACAAACGAACGAACGAACGAACGAACAAACGAACGAACGATCGATCGATCGATCGATCGATCGATCGTATCGAACGTTACGCGTAAAGGACGACGATACGCCGACTTTGTAGGAGGACGCATTAATCGCAACTCTCTAAACGCACCATGAGTCGAGTTTACGTAGTTAAAGCCTCGATGGGAGCGGCAGAGGTGATTTAATAAGGCTATATTTTGTATTGATTCATAAATACATCTCGAGAGAGGACGAACGGACGCACGCGGGTACCATTAAAGGATCGATCGCCGTGCAATTTGTAATCGATAAATCTGGGAGGAACCGGATGTGTATGAACCTTTTGTATCCTTCTACCACGGGGATGATATCGAATTAGAAACGTTGCGAAAATTACACTGATAGATATTTTTTTTTCTTTCTTCTTTCTTTCTTTTCTTTTTTTTTTTTTTTTTTTTTTTTTTTTTTTATATAATCAAGAACACTTGCGCGAATGATTTTCGAATCAATTGTTGTTTTGTACAATTGCATATAACAATTCGTTTATATAATTATATAATTATTTGAGCCAGTTAATCGCTTAAATTTTTCTAAATTTTTAAAACATCATCAGGCTTTCTTTTTAAGATCTCCCAAGCAAATTATTGAAACTCGATTACCGAATTGGATATGAGCAGTAGATTGACGCGAGTCGATATTATCAAATGACGTTTTGATTGATGGCATCGAGCTCGAACGCCGACTGATACGGATATTCTGATCGTCGATTGTAAAATTTAATTTGCAGTAGCCTTTGAAAGGCTGGGTGAGCGATTATATCGAAATTGTATGAGTTCGTAGGTAGAGGTACATGCATCCTTGTGGTAATACACGTTCGTCGTCGTTGATCATATAACATTGCTGTATGTTGGATACATATGTGTATTCATCGCTCATTCATAGCTTGTCGTTTTGAAAAAAAGACAATTTTTCTTTTCGAGTATTATCATCAACGTCATATAGACTATTTTTGAGGAGACTGTACTTTTCTCACGGCACGCATACGAATGCACGCACACGCGTCCGGCAAACTTGATTTTGTGATGAATACTTTATCAGCACGAGGTTACGTATACAGGATGACTCATGTTAAACTTTACATATTATCATCCATGAAAATTTTAGAAGATATCAATAAACAGATATAATTTTTTTTATTATATTAAAGATTAACAATCTAATGAAAATATATTGAATTTTTATAATAATTAACGACGATCATATCTATCTATTTATTTTATTTTTTTTTCTCTCTCTTTCTCTCTCTCTCTCTAGAATAATCTCTAAAGTATTAGATAGACCACCCTGTATATGAGATAGGAGGAAATTTATCGACGATGAAGAATGCAGATGGAAAACACATACAAGGTAGATGAGGAAAAGGATGATGATGACGACGATGGTAGTGGTTATGGTGATGGTGATGGTGATGGTGATGGTGGTGGTAGTGTTAGTGGTAGTAGTAGTAGTAGTAGTAGTAGTAGTAGTAGTAGTAGTAGTAGTAGTAGTAGTAGTAGTAGTAGTAGTAGTAGTAGTAGTGGTAGTAGTAGTAGTAAGTAGTAGTAGTAGTAGTAGTAGTAGTAGTAGTAGTAAGTAGTAGTAGTAGTAGTAGTAGTAGTAGTAGTAGTAGTAGTAGTACATTGTTCCCCTTGCCCCTTGAAGTTACTTTCGAAGCTTTCCCTTTGGCAAGGGCAAAAGTTAAGCCATCTACGCGCTTATTTCGCGTTATGCATACAATTCAGGACGCGCGGCTACGTATATATTCTAGACTGAAGCGCGTACCACCGCGTTAGCTTTGTTTGCCAGGATGAGATTGCGCGAGTCCTTCTCGAGTCTTCTTTCAGGGAACGTTGTTAACGTTGTCTCCCCACGTATACTATCGTGACTCCTTCAGGGTGGAAAGACGAAAAAAGACAAGGAAAGACGATAGAAAGGATGAGCTTGAAAATTTATGACGTGAATATATATAGGTGTATATATATATATACACCTTTGTGCGTGTATATTTAAAGAGAAAATAAAATCATGCGGGGTAATAAGTGATAAGAAAATTCATGTTAAATACGTGAATTTTACACTTCAATTTTGACACGATATATCTATAAGATAATTTTAACATTCGTATCGATTGAAATAAATTTACGGATTTTAATACAAATTAGATACGTATTTGGATTTTTTTTTTTTTTTTTTGATAAATAAACATAAATATTTTTAATTTTTAACATTTGTCATAATAATAATAATAATAATGTTTTATTTATATCTTTAGTAATGTAGTTGTTATAAATTGGTCAAATTTTTTTCACGTATTAATAGAAGTATTATATAGAACAGAGAGAGGAAGAGAGAGAGGAAGAGAGAGAGAGAGAGAGAGAGCGAGAGAGAGAGAAATGTTGAAAAAATATATATATGTACGTAAAAATATATAACAAGATTATATACAAAGATAAAGTATATTTAGATACAAACAAGCATACGTAAAAAAGGGATTATTTATAAATTGGACTTCACTTGATATCACGATAATTACGTCAAAGATATAATTCCATCATCCGTATGATATATTTACGTGATAATATAAAAGAAAACATCTCCTTGATAAAATTAAATTCAAAGGTGAAAATTGTTGTCTCCATTGGCTTCTTTCCTTTCTTATTTCTATATTTTTAAAAGCGAATATCAGAAATTTAATTAAATGCCTGAGAAACACGTTTAACTTGATTTTTTGTGCTCTGCCACATTAAAACATCTATAATGTTTATAACATACGATTCAATATTAATAGTAATATATTAACGATGTATTTCAGATTAGTTTCCAAAGTTCCAAATTAATTGAAAATATTCTCTTTAATGACTATCTTGGAGCAATTTATTTCTAATTTTTCGAATCCTCAAATATAAGCAAGACTTATGTTTCAGGATTTGTTGAATTATTTTGCAAATATTCAATGAATTTGTTTTAAAATTTGTTACAATTAAATGATAATCATTTATTATTGTAATCTGTTATTTTGCAAAAATAAAAGATTTTAATGGGAATAGCAAGCAGCATAGCAATATATATGTATATATCGTGAGAGAGGAATTTGATTATTCAAAAATATTTAGCATAAAATTATTATTCCTCTGTGTAATGAGCAGAGGAATACAATAAATCGAATGAATGTATGAAGCTATTATAATTTCTGCGAATACACACGTACGTACGTACATACGTATATTCGAATTCATTTTCAGTTCATTCAATGGTTATCGCAAAATACATAATCCGACCGCAATGAACTTTCGTGAATCGCGAATAGCAATTAATCTAAATCTATATGGCCAGTCGTGATAGTAGTAGAGAAAAATACTTGCCCAATTAGTATATTCCGAGTCGAGACGTTTTTGTTGTTAATTAAAAAATTTTAGAACGATTCAAATGTTGTATTGGAGCAGGTAGATTAAACAATTTTTATGTTAAGTAATATTCTACCATGACGACAATCCATGTAGTTTTACGACGTCAACAAATTTATTAGATTCGTACGTGCATATAGTACCTACGTACATAAAGGTCGATAAACATAAACCTAAATAATGAAAACGTCAACTCTGAAGAAGCACTCTCGTTCTCGCTGACACGATAAAATTACAACTCGACCAATTGGAATCACGGAATTCGTTACGGTTAATTAACATCGCATACCGTTTAATTACAGCGACAGAAACGTTGTATTGTTTGATTATCCGGAAACTCTACGAACCGCGGAACGAAAAGCATTTTGTTGCTTTACGAGTAGCACGCGGAACGGCTCTAAATAATTTATCATGCGTTCTCTCTCGAGTCGTGCGATAAACCTCTTAACCGTGCTAAATACTAAACGTTCTGTAAGGTGAAAGGAGAAACAAGGATTGTTGTTAGATAAAATCCATTCAATGGAATTTGACACGTTATCATAATTGATTACATTCATTAAGGAGATTACGCGGATCTAAGGTAGTCAAGGTAAAAGCTTTTTCTTCTTATCCATACATTTATTTTCTTCGTTCTATCGTCCCATAAAATATTCTTCGGCATAACGTTTGTTATTAGAATTCTCTTATACGATAGTCACGAATGGTGAGTCACAGAAAGTTCAGAGTATCCTCGTATATGCGAAGGAACGGTTAGGAGCGTTCATCTTGACTCTGCAGTTATATCGAACTGCATTGACGGAGATTAGTCCGAGTAAATATGGATGGTCCGGTAGATCGGGTATGAGTTTACGGATAGAAATCGCGTATGTTCTTTGGTGGAAAAGGAGAAAGAGGAGAGAAGGAAGGAAGATTTCAAAGTAAAAATCGCGATCACACCGGTTATGTATCCGAAGCTTCGTACGTGAGTCACGTGAGGTAAACTCGAATACATAGGAAGGATAAGTTCCGTTCGTCCGTGTGTGTTTGTGTATGCGTGTATATGTATTTTCAAAGAGTGTAGGTGTGGGCCGAACGTTCCTCTTCGGGGTCGATGCTCAAGGATTGTACATGTAACGGGGATCGGAGCGAGTCGTGGAACAGCCTAGAGCCGACACGGCGTTGGAATTTCTCGACAAATAGGTGAATATGCACATAAATACATAACAAAGGCCCCTGATGTGTAGCTCGAATCGTAAAAGGATGCCGATATAAAAGGGAGAGGGTGGGTGAAAGTAAGTGGGAAGGGGAGGAGGAGGAGGAGGAGGAGGATAAAGAGGACGACACGAAGAAGTCAGCGTAATTCCACGAGAGAACGAACGTCACGCGTGCTGTCCGACTTGCACCCGCTCGAAATAACTCACTTTATTACCAGTACGTCTTCCGGAAAATGAATTATTGAAAACGTGCGCGCATTCTGATGGGAGAGGAAAGGAAGGAAGGAAGGAAGGAAGCAAGCAAGCAAGCAAGCAAGCAAGCAAGCAAGCAAGCAAGCAAGCAAGCAAGCAAGCCTCTTACGTTATCTACTTGCGAAGCCATTACTCGCGCGTAAGCGTTCTATAAGATCTCCGCACGTATGAGAGACGAGGTGGGAGGGTGAGACGCGTAAAGATAGGATCGATATTATTGGATACCGATCCCTTCGTAGATTTCCAACGTGCACGTTCGACGCCTTACCAAGAGGCACCGCGAAACGTGTTTCTTATTATCGACTCCTATATCACTATATACTATGTCTGAGCACTTCGAAATTAATTTCAATTTATTATTCGTCGATGTTAATGATGAATCTATTGGTAATTCCGTGACACTTTATTTATGTTATTCAATCACAAAAAAAGAACATGCGATCGTTATTATAATTCGCTAACCATGTTAAAAAGAATCAATATCACATTGTGAAGCCAATCATGGTGATATTAATTTTTTAAGACAACAGATGTCAATTTAATTAGTGTGCTCGCATGATTTGCCTTGCGGATATGAAGCAATCTAGGGGATCGGAGATAGTGAAGGAGGAGAGAGAGATAGAGAGGAGAGAGACAGAGAGAGAGAGAGAGAGAGAGAGCCGCAGGGCGATCCAAGCTCGCGGAATCCCGGAGATTAGTCGACGCGGTCGGAGGATGGCTCTCGAGCACGCGACTCGAGCCTTGACCAAGGTCGGCGAGAATGTCGCGGATTCAGTACGGTATGACGATCACGTCGGTAATCAATCGTGCGCATAGTCGTGGTCGTTGGTTTGCCCGGGCATTTCGCAGTGTGCGCGTTTCCGCGTGTGCGCGCGTGAACGTCTCCCCATCTCGTGCCGAAGACATCTCCACCCCCTTCTTCCTCCATCCCTTCTTCCGTTCCCCAGGAGTAAGAACTCCTCTTCTTCCTCCTCCTTTTCCCCTTCATCTCCTGATCCTCGTTCTTCTATTTTTCTGCCTCTTCCTCTTACTCCTTCTTCTTCTTCTTCTTCTTCTTCTTCTTCTTCGTCTTCTTCTTCGTGGAGCGCAGCATGCGAAAAATTAATTCCGCACATGATTTGCATGTACGCGTCCTGTTAGCGATATTCAGGTATACTGGCTTCTGTGCTTTTAACATACTACGTGTCTGAACTTATCCTGTATAAAACGTGTTCTATTGAAAGCGAAGAGATATTAAAAGACAGAGGCAGATAGATATTCACTTATATCTATATCTGAAAAAAAAAATATATATGTATATATATATATATATATATATATATATACATAATGTGATCTTAAAATATAGATGGATATTATAATCGCGTAATTTTGTCTCTTTTGAAGATCAATTTAATGATCAAATTTGAATATAAACTTTAATAATATTCTCATACTTGTGAAATTGTTTGTTATTTATCGTTGATTTTTTTGAATAATTAATTTATAAATAATAATAATGGAAATAGATTATATGCCACTTTTATTATACACAAATATAGATTGTATTAGGACTTTTATTAAAAACGTATGGTTATTTCAATTCTTGTTCGTTAAATTTTAGCTACACCGTGCTCGTGAGTATCCATGTTCGATGGGATAATCATGTTACAGCGATTTCCGAGCGGCAGCCAAATTACTTGTTACATTCATCCATCGTAATGGTAAAATTACCCCAGAGAATCCAGACAAATCCTGCCAGCGGTGTTCGCGATTTCTGCGGTTATTCGATAGTCCGTGATTCGCGGCCTCTACCGACTTGTCTCGAATTTCACGAGAGAAAAAAAAAATAATTTACGTTCACGAGATTCAAATTTCGGCGGAAGAATAAAGGACGATAAATTGGATATTTCGCGTTTGCAATCGATCATTTTTGAAAATTCCATGACTTTGATTATTCCCACGATCGGCACGTTTAATTAATAGAACGAAGTATTACAAAAAAGTCTATAAAAGAAATACATTTCTTAGAAGATAATATATTTCTTATAATATTATTCAATTAATTAATTTATGAAAATTAATACACATTTGCGAAGGAACATGCAAAAAAAACATTGCAAAAAAGTTTCAAGACAGTTTTCATTTTCGTAAAATATAAAATTATATTTTTCAACTTATGCGTATTATTTTAGAATTAGAACATATTTTATAATATTTTTAATATGCAATGGAACATATATACAACAATTTAATTTTTCTATTAAATTTCTTTAACATTAATTAATGCCTTTTAATTATTTAATAATATTAAGTAATAAATTAGTTTAGTTAATTTGATTAATAATATTACTCGTATAATATATATGTATATATATATATATATATATATATATATATATTAATTAATAAATTAAAATAGAATTATGCATTTAAAGAGTCAGGATATAAATATCGTAAATGGTTTTATCGATTATCAGAAGAATTTTTTCTTTCTCTAGCCGCACGGCTATTTGCTATTACGATGTTTCAATAATGCTTTCTCAGCTTGCTTCTCTTCTTCGTGGATCGTTTGTTTCCTCTCTTGGGGCGAGACGAATGTAGTACGTGAAATCGCGAACGTATTACGCACGATTATGATGATTATTTTCTTTAATCTATAGCTGGCGGTGGCTGGGCCATGTTATTAATACAGAGAAAAGCATCGGGACACCCTGCTGAGGTCCTCACGATACACCACGAGCGAGGCCCTGACCTCGGACCGCTTGCCAAGCCCCAAGATTCCGCTCGGCGAATGCTTTCTTCTTACGTGTACCCTTGCGCACGATGAAGGCCACTCGAATGATTTTCATTATTCCTTATCCTCCACCTTCTCTTCTTTCTTCACCATCGCCAACGTCTTCTCTTCTCGAGTCCTTTTTCCTTGACGTAAAGATATACATTCACACATAACACGTACACTAATACATAAATGTTATACGA
>NC_062192.1:4189581-4199581 GCF_912470025.1 Vespa velutina | reverse complement strand
TACGCTTGTTATTTGATCGTTGACCTATCGAATAAGCTAAAATTCTAAGTAAGTAAATCTTGACATTCGTTTTAATTTCTTTTTTCTTTTTTTTTCTTTTTTTTTTTTTTTTTTTTTTTTTTTTTTTTTTGTTTTAATTTTTACCTCTTTTCGATTCGTTTTATTTTTCGCACTCGGTGTAATTTCGGTAGGTAGATAAGATGATTAATAAGAAAAATAAGTTATCGTTAATGAGTTCTCCCGATAATGGATCAGATCAGTTGGTAAGAACAATGGACCACGCCCAACTGATTTGTATCTGTCGGATTTTACACGAGCGAGATACGAATTGCCTTATTGAAGTTATAGGAAGCGAGTTTGGAAGAATGTAAAGACATAGAGCTCTTATAAGCGCGTGCATCTTTCAAGGTAGCTTAGCATGGCTGAATAACTCCGGACACTTTATGCGGCCATTACCACAGGTGAACGCCATGAACGATACCTTAGGTTTTCCTGATTTAGAAGTGCTCTTAGGTTCTACATACTCTCATCCTATTTCCTAACGTTATCTTTTCTCCTGAAAGATATTCTCTTATGTCGTGTTAAATGTTTCCTTCTTTTTCATTTTCATACCTTAACTATTATACGTACTTTTGTATAAAAATATCGTAAAAATTTCTCTTTTCAATAAGAACATGGTTTATTTCGCTACTTCACCGATAATTGACTCGAATAAATAAAATTTTATGGATTCTAAAGAGTTTTTGCAAAAAGATTCGTAATATATATATATATATATATATATATATATATCGTAACCTGTCCTCGCGAAATCGAACTCTCTCACGGACTTGACGATGCTCTCTTCTCTTTTATCTTTCTCGCTTCTAGTTCATTGCAAAAGATATATCCTAGTAGGAAAAATAATTTATTCCTTTCATCTGTCCATCTACCTACTCGAAAGAGAATCTCTAATTGACTGCACTCAAACTCTCGAGCGAGATACCGATCTAGCCATTGCTATCGTATAAACCTCGGTACTTTGCCCCGAGGAGGGCAAGAAGAGTAAGAGAAA
Source organism: Vespa velutina (assembly GCF_912470025.1). Lineage (NCBI taxonomy): Eukaryota > Metazoa > Arthropoda > Insecta > Hymenoptera > Vespidae > Vespa > Vespa velutina. The sequence continues at coordinate 4,198,527 of NC_062192.1, read as the reverse complement.
AGGAAAGAGGGAAAGAGAAGAAATGAGAGGGAAGCAAACAGAGAGAAGTGAATCGTAGATTTACGGAAAGACCGACGGGGGCAACCGACGTCGGCATCGAGATATCGACCGCGAAAGATCACCTTCGAGGTTAGCTTCTCTTTCACGTACTTTATCCATTTTCTTTCTCTTCGAGAAGAAAATCTACTCGGCTTTTTCGTAAATTTGACTCACATCACTGTAACGTCGTTTTTCGTTCTCGTCTTTTTACTGAGTAACATTTTATATAATGTATATATATATATATATATATATATATATATATATATATATATATATATATATATATATATACACGTAAAATGATTTTATTGACATTACGTTTATTCCCGTATATTATAATTCAAATAAATTAATTATAATCCAGAAAAACATTTGTCGTATTATTGACTGGATATGATATAAATTAAAGTTTTCTGTTATTCGTTAATACTTTTTTTTATATTGTTAAAATCGAAAATTTTAGATTTTTTTTTTTTTTTTTTTTTTTTTTTTTTGAAAATAACAAAAATATCAGGCTTAAACGATGAACGTCGTATAAGCTCGCTCGGGTAACAATTTTTCAAGGCGACATTGAATAGCATTGCTCATCATAAAGCTAGGATAAAGCTTTAGCGCTCGTTTATATTGCGAGCAAATACTGGCCGCGATAGCTGTATTTTATTTTTGTAAGCGTACACGGTTGTGTTTCGGGAAAACGGATTTGTTTTGGAGGAATGCTATCTTTTCTTTCACGTACGATTGTACCACGCAGAGTACCGTCGTGTTGGCCAGCAGCTGGTGATCGAAGGCACCGCTTAAACGGAGCATAGAACTTTAGCAATCGCGAAGTGTGCTCGTTTGTTAAATTAATACGTTTCGCTGGATGAAACTATGCCCGACAGATTTGTTGAAAAATGAGATAGGGTAGGGAGGAGAAAAAGAAGGGAGAAAAATCTACGGTGGAGTAACTGTTTCGAGCTTTCCAGCACAGTACTCGTACGAAAGTAATGCGATGTGGTTGAAAGAAATCCGTTCTTTTCTCCGGTGTATTTATCGTATCCGCGTTAACTTTTTTTTTTTCTTTTTTTTTTTTTTTCTTACTTTTCTGACGGTGATACATTCTTCATACGATAATCGAGATTCTTAATACGTAATATTAAACGAAATCGTATAGGAGGAAAGATCTATAAAAAGTGAGCACGAGGAGTAGTTTATCTTTGCGAAATGTAAATTCACGTATATTAGCAAATCTGTTGAATCAAATTGTTTCTATTAATATTTTCTAATATTGTGTAATTATTTGAAAAATCTCTTTATATAATGCTTATCGTTGATAACTTCTTTTCCTTTTTTTTCTTTTCTTTTCTTTTCTTTTCTTTTCTTTTCTTTTTTTTTTCTTTTCTTCGATTATGAATCAGACTTTTAAATTCATATTGAAAAAATTTACAATAAGAAGATTTGCGATTTGTATAGTACGAACGAGCTTTATTGCATTTTATTACTACACTCGAACGAATATCCGAGGAATATAAACTTTTCTCGAACCAAATCCAAAGGTAAAAGTAGAAAGGAAACAAAAGATGTAAAAAATGGAACGGAAGAAAGCAAGAGATAGAACGAGACAGAAAAATAGAGGGCAGAATCGTCATAACTTGCAGTATTTTTATTCGCGCCCAATGTACCTGTATTCAATATAAGAGAACATATTGGATTCCCGGTACGATGATGTCGTCCAATACGTGTGCTTTATTGAATGTAAGTGCATTGAGCGTAAATAATCTTCTATGTTCATTTTATTACGCGATTCGAGTATACCGCACTTTCATTCGCTCACATAATTCTGAATCTATTTTTCGAAAGATCAAATAGTCTTCGAGTTTAAATGCCATTGAAGTCTATGGAAAAATAATTAAATTAATTAAAATTTACAAAAACTATTTCTCTCTTCTTCTTTCTATGTACAATATTATTTATTTTTCATTAATCTAAAATTTGATTCTCGATTATTAGAATTCATACTAATTCATACTGTGAATAATATTGTATTTTTTTTTTTTTCTTCTTCTCATATACTCGTTCAATTTATTTAAGAGGGAATAAGATCAACGATAAGATGACGTATCAAGAAATTAATATTAATTCGAGCATGTGACTTTGTGCGATATTCTTTATATTTCTCGTTTCTATTATTTCTCTTTCTCATTTGTACGCCGAAGTAGCCGTACGTAGAATTTTCTTTGCGGACGTTGATAATTACGCGTTTGCGTTTGTGTCCGAAGTACGCGGAGTGGAGTTAGCCTGGTTGCTTCGTAATACCGGACTCAAGTCATTATTCACTCTACGTTATTATTCGTCCGTGTCTGAGTCGCATTTTTTCGTACAATTCACTCGTAGCTTGCATGCTGATTCTCGTGGCTATTGTTCGAATAAATGTGAGGATCCTTGCAGCAGCCAAATTTATAGTGCACGCGAACTTTTCAGTTCTGATGCTTGGAGGCACGCTATTCAAAGAGGAGGGACCGTTTTGAATTAAATTTCATCGTATAGAAATGCTCGATTTTTCTAAAAATAATGGACCGGATTTTCATATGGCTTATTCTCTTGATTGATTAGGAACATCTCAGCAACCTTGCATATGGATGAATAAAAATCCATAGGAAATCGAGTTAAAGAGATTTGATCCAATATCTATATATTACGTGCTCGTAGTCATCGATATTGTTCGGTAATCCGATTTGAATGAATATATACGTATATATACGTACGTATACGAGAAAATGTATACAAAAATAAAATATTTCTACCGTTTCGTAATTAATTATTATTCTTATGAATATATCGTATTAATGAGCGTAGTGACATAAAAACCACGTTAATACGTTTAATTACATTGTAACTATTCTATTTCAACATATTTATGCTGAGAATGTGGTGGAAAGGAATTACAGAATAGCAAGGTAAGAAGGGAGCTTGTATTTACTAAAGTACGTAAATGTGTATATATATATATATATATATATATATATATATATATATATATATATATATATGTATCTACGTATATGAATTTTAAACGAGCTTTATACGTAAACGCGAGAGCATACAGTAACGAGATGAGAACGTTATCTATTAAACTTCTAGGAAAGCTTTAGAACGTTAAGAAAAGTAAGGAAAGAGAGAAGCAGAATAAATATTTGTTGATGCTAGGATAGTGCCTTGTAATTTCAGGTTTATTGTCATTACATTGTTTAAAAAGTATAGAAATGTATGACGATAATAATATAGAAAAAGAAAAAAAAAAAAGTAACGACAATAAGTCCTATATATACGTATATTTATAAGTATATAAATAAAAACGAAACAAAGATAAATAAATAAATAAAATAAAGGAAAAGAAAAAAAAAAAAAATAGAAAGAAAGAAAAAGAGAAAGAGGATGATCATGGATACTTACAAACTGAAAACTATTCGCCGTTCGCCAAATCCGGTAACGTCTTTCGCGCACGTGCAAATAAAATCTTGGAAGAAAGGAAAAATAGAGTCATATTTTTCGTGGCAGCTGGCGCCCTTTCGCTCGATTCTCTAGCATCAAAAAAAAAAAAAAAAAAAAAAAAAAAAAAAAAAAAAAGAGAGAGAGAAAAAACGAGAAAGAGTGAGATTCTAATAAGAACCGCATAAAGCTTAGGAATTAATGTCCCTCGAACTATCTTTCTTTTCTTTTTTCCTTTCCTTTTACTTTAAGCATCTAAGACCTTCGGAAGTTCTTTCGATTTTCATTTTTCTTTTCTTTTTTTTTTTTTTTTTTTTTTTTTTTCTTTTCTTTCCTTTTCTTTTTTCATACGAAACTCCTAGACCGACGTAATCGGAGTCCATTGATTTGTGGGATGAAAGAATTACGGTCCAACGAGCTCTTTTTGTCGTATTAAATCTATCCCTTTTGTCCCCATCGAGACTCTTCCTTCCTTCCTTCCTTCCTTCCTTCCTTCCTTCCTTCTTTCCTTTCTTCCTTCCTTCCTTCCTTCCTTTCTTCCTTTTTTCTTCTCATCGTTTTTTACGAAGAGTCGTTCCTTTTTCGTGCCTCTTAGTGGTACGATGAAACGTAACAAAAGGAAATTGATAAAGATTTTTGAGCCTCGTATTCCTTAGTTTTCAACGTCTTTTAAAACATTTCTTTCGTTTCATTCTATGTATTTAAAAGGAACGACGAAGGATAAATGCGATCCCGTCGACTCGACGGGATAGTTTACATCGATCAAAATCCCTTCCCCTTTCTAGAATGGTCCGATTTAACGAGGGAGCGTAATAAACTGCAGAAGCCGAGCTACTAGTACGCCGTAACGACATCCGGGCATTCCGCAAAACGCTGCCAGCGATAGTATCTTGCGATCCTAAAGCTTTCCATCATAACCGCAAGAAAGTACGGGGGATGAACATTTCCCGGCATAAGCTTCGATGCAAAATTGGAATGTAGTTTAGTTCGATCCATTAATGAACGACTCGATTCCTGAGATTAATCGTAAAAGTAGTCGCGTTTGTTGCCAATCGATTGTTGACAACGAATCGTACGTTCTCAACTTCCTTCTAATGAAACTTTTTAAAGAACTATTGTATTTCATATGACATCATGTACGTATAATAAGAAATTATCTAGATCACAAGAGATCATAGAAAGTATTATGCATTGGAAATTTAATTATTCGAATTAAGTGTCAAAGTCAATTTCAAATAATTTTTTTTTTTTTTTTAAATAATTTCTTCGCGAATTTCATTGAGCATGAACATCTTTAAAACAAGAACAATATAAGAATACTTAAGAGATTCAATGTTCTTTTATTAATCAAAGTTCAATTGTACTTTTTCTTCGATTCGAAACAATGAGAAAAAAAATTTCGTTTCATGTTGAATTATTTTTAATCAAGTTTAATTATTTCTCGCTTAATTAATTTATACCATTATTCTCGATTATTTAATTCCTTAGAAGGTGCTAATACGGTATTGAACATATTCGTTTTTCACGTAATTCATTATGCTTTAGCGATAGGTGCTGGTGCTTTGATAGCTTCGACGACATCTAGTCATGCGCAGAAGGTAGAGTTAGTCAAACGCATTCCCTTTCTCGTCGCATACAAAGCAACACGATATGTGAGACGATGAAGTTACCAAACTGTCGACTACGTAGGGGTTACGTTAAGTGCCTCTTCAATATGCATTGATTTATTCCTCTTGTTTATGTTTACCTACGATATTTTCATATCGATAATAATTTTTTCATATTTTAATAATTTTCGTAAACGGAGCTTTAGAAAGGCTATAAATATATTTTTGATCGTTCGAGCGATTTCATATGATCTTATTCATAAACCATTTGATAAAAAGATCATGATCGTTCTTGTTAATACTTTCGACGGTATATCATTCATTTATATATTCATTAAAATGATTCTTTTTTATATAAAAATATGTATGAAAAGAGAGAACGTATAGATTTTTGAAAGCGAATAATAAATTCGCTGTTTATACATTTTTTTTTCTTTTCTTTTTTTTCTTTTTTTTTTTTTTCACAAGTCATCCGATACGTTTTTCGAGAAAACGTGCTCTCCTTTCCTCGCTCTCGGGTCAGTGGATCGACGAGAAACGCGTCGATAAAATGTACTCACCCTCGCTTCCAGTTAAATAATTTCGTTACGATCATTCAGCGTGGATTTAACGAGCCGTACGAGCGTTTACCTTCCTCAATTTCGTTACCCTTTTCGCGTAGCACATGCGATTGCTCACTATCTTTTTTATATATTTTTCTTTTTTTTTTTTTTTATATCTTGTTTTTTTTTATTTTTTTTTATTTTTTTTATTTTTTTTTTTTTTTTATACTGCTTACTCAGCCCTCCAACTTGCTCGCATACGTACACGTGTATGTTCTTTTTTCTTTTTTCTTTTTTTTTTTTTCTTTTTTTTTTTTGTGTTAATCAAGCACGGTCATATAAAATCGAATTTTCACGATGACCGATCTCTTTTTTCTTTTTTTTTTTTTTTACGCGAATGCCGCGAGCTCGATGGCATTTATTGTTAATTCGCTTAATTGGCTATCGTCATTTGAACCCTCTGTGCAAATTTATGAATCCGGCTAATAAATTTGTTTCGATAATTTACGAGTACGCTGCTGGTACATATCTGTTCATTTCGTTATATAATCGCGAATATTTTTCGCTCGAAGAACGAATATCGAACGGAGAGAAAATGCATTATCGATAAGCGATGATAAATTTTTTATTTCATTTCTTTTTTTTTTTTTTTCTTCCTTCATTGAATTTTCTTCGTGTTTGGAAACTTTCGAAAGCAACGCTTATACCTCAATGAAATTGCTTAGAACGATATTAAATATTTGGATCTTTAACCATCAATGGAAGATGTAATATCTCTCTTTAAAGATATTTCGATCTTTTCGTTGGCACTTTACTACTTCGCTTTCTGGCATGGTCGCTTCGAAAGTTCCCGCCACTAGCCACGAAAATGGAGTTTCCAAGTTCGCTTTTCGAAGGAACAAGAAGCACGTACTAGGACGCCCTTCGTCCTTTTGACCCGATTAAACACCGTTTTCTCTCGAGGAACGTGGTGTGGTTCAAGGATGCCAGACTCGACTTTACCACCACAATCTCCTTGAGATTCTTATTCTCGAATTCTCGATGCCACGGATCACTAAATATTGTAGCTTTATTGCCTGGATTATGCAGCCTATAAAATTCGCGGTGGGTGGTGATGCCATCTGATTTTTATTGTTATTTTTTTCTTTTTTTTTTTTTTTTTTTTTTTTTTTTTATGAATGACCGCCATATGTATACTCTTTCGTAGCTAGCCCGTTTTCTTTAATTACTATATATTTTCTTATCGCAAAATATGCAACAAAGAACGATCGTAAACATTGAAGTTATATAGAATAAGCGACAAAGAAAAGAAAAAATGTTTTTCGAAATTAAATAAATAATTTTTAGGTTAAAGTATTTCATATGAGTTTAAAGTTTGTACAAAGAAATCATATTTTTCACGTCCTTTTTGATTTATCCATTTATTGTTTATTAATTTGTCATCAACTTATCGAGAAAAATATTTTCGTGCCCAATATTGATCTTCTTCTATTTCTATACACAAAACATCGAACGCATCATATTATTTATGACCAACTATTTATCATTCGAAACATCCCTGCGGAATTTGAGCGTCATCGTTGAAATGAACGGCACCCTATGCAAGAATACATATGTGTATATATATATATATATATATATATATATATATATATATATATGATTGATCGAAATGTTTTACATTTAGTTTATCACTGTATTTATTGTTCGTTAATTATTTTAACGTTCTCAAATGACTATTATAATAACGTTTTACGTGGATACGCTCGTGGAAGCAAAACGATTTGTATATGCACGGCAATTAAACGATTTAAATGTTGGCATATATACATGCTTTCTCGTTTTCTCTCTCTCTCTCTCTTTCTCTCTTTCTCTCTTCACTTGCTCCCTTGCTTGTTCGTAACAAACGTTCTAGCGAATTATTATTTATCGTGCATTTCGTGCAATAGCAGTAGCGTTATAAATCTGAATTCGATCCGCTCTTAAGCCGTCAAATGGTTTTGACGAATAGTCGACTCCCGTTATAGTAGGCACATATACCAATATGACCTTTAAAAACGAAGAAACGTTGTTTCTCTCTCTTTGTCTTCTTTCTTTTTTAAATACCTATCCCCTTCCTAGGATAGATTGATTGACGCACGAGCCGATCGATCGCATTCGGATAGCGCGAAAACGCTCCGAAGTAAAAACTTTATCGGCCACGCTACGGAAATCTGCTAACGGCCGAGCCGATTCCGCCGCAGTCGTATATATCGTTGCCAACGAATCGCGAGACTTTCGTTCGGAAAATCGTATAGCTCCTGCTATTATCGCGATCCTCGTAAATTTTTCCTGTCGATGGAAAAGCGCCGTGGCACACACCACCACCACCAGCACCACCACCACCACCACCACCACTAGCACCACCAGCAGCACCACCAGCACCACCACTAGCACCACCATCACCATCACCATCACCACCACTAGAGGAGCAGCAGCAGCAGCAGTAGCAGCAGCATGTATCGTCGTACAACGACGAGTGGACGAATAAATCAATAATGAACGAATGAAACCACAGTAGCTGGTTCATTAATTCGATTACGGGATCGTGGCTCGCTGTAAAGTATGCAACCGAGGTGTAAAATAACTACTCGATGACGTCGAAGGAGTCGAAGGATACAGTGTGTGTTATCCATCAACACAAATCCTGTAACGTGTAACGGCTTAAAGATTGGCTATGCGACAGTTGCAGCTTCTGCGGTAAATAGATTACGTTCGAGCTAGTAAAACGATGTATTAACGTCGACGTTTGGCCGTAAATCCTCGAGGATATCTCGCCTTAACCTTAACGGCCATTCGCGCTAACCTACACATCGTCTCAACTCCCTTCGTCCTTCTCGTCCTTTGCCTTTAACACCTCTTCTTCCTTTTACAACTCTCGACGTTATTTTATTTGTCCAACGGAAACGTTTTACCGACGAACGTTTACAATACTTTTACATTATTTTTCTTTTTTATCCTTCTTCCTTTATTTCTTTTCTTCTTCCCTTCATTCTTTGTATTTTTGAAAGTAGACAACTTACTTGATCGACTAAATCATATACGATTCTGTTCGATCATTAAAATTAATATCATTGTTTCGCTATGATCAGTTTCTTTAATTAGAAATTCGTTTGAACGTTATACTATTCGTATTAATTATCCTTCCAAAATTTCGTTATATTTTATTGCTAAATTTTATTTTATCCATTTTCGTTTAACTTTCGCATTAATTCCTACGTTAAAGTTGTAGTTAAAAATGGATCTTA